>NC_143131.1:61538786-61696008 GCF_059928025.1 Delphinapterus leucas | reverse complement strand
AAGACAGTCAAGAGGAGGCGCCTTGCTTATCTGCTGGCTTTCTCAGCAACCAATTCAGGGACAAGCATCTCCCTCTACTCCCAACCACCAACCCCTTAGATCTTACAGCCCCGCCTATGGCCCTAAGGGAGGGTTGTGACTATCAGAATCTCGTTGCTCTTCGGGGATCTTCCACAGGGCCACGGCATATGGTTGCACAGGTGCCACACTGAGCGAAGGATCCTGGCCCAGGGGACCAGCCTGTGCTCCATTGGCCAGGCCCTGTGTCTGGAGGAGGGGACGCCTTTTCCTTCTCACACAGGCAGTATAGGCTAGTGGTGGCCCTGATCTTCCCCACCCTCAAGCTGGTCTTCTCTAACTCCCTATTTCTGTGCAGGATACCCTCTCTTCTCATGGATCCCTGATCGAAACTGTAGCATCCCTTCCTGTTCCCGTTCTAATCAGCTATGGGCTTCCATCAACTCTCCATCTCTCCTCTCCACTCCTACTGCCACTTACCCTATTCAGGCCCTTTGACCTCTGATCTAGGGGCTCCATACCTCCAGCACCCACTCCCCAGATGATCCAGCGTACATGCTGCCGTCAGATTAATTTTCCCCAAATAGGGCTCGCCATTTCACTCACACACCTCCGGTGGTTGCCCTTTTCTCTCTTGTGTGTGTTGAACAAATATACAAGGAAGGCGTTTATTCACCCCTAACTGTCAGCTCTACTGTGTAAAGTGAGACTGTCAGATTATTTTGACGGTCCCTTGGTTAGGTGAGTGTGAAGCCGCAGCAGCGATTCAAATAGTCTCTCCAGCAGAACACACCTTTATATATCCCAGTTGCTAGCAAGGAGTCAGTAGATTGAAGAAAACCTGAAGGACCTTGAACTTCCTATCCCTATAGCTAATTAAAATGATGTGTCTTGGGCTTCCCTGGTGGCGCAGTGGTTGAGAGTCCGCCTGCCGATGGAGGGGACATGGGTTCGTGCCCCGGTCCGGGAGGATCCCACACGCCGCGAAGCGGCTGGGTCCGTGAACCATGGCCGCTGAGCCTGCGCGGCCGGAGTCTGTGCTCCGCAACGGGAGAGGCCACAACAGTGAGAGGCCTGCGTACCTCAAAAAAAAAAAAAAGATGTCTCTCTCAGTTCTGGAGGCTGGCAAGTCCAAAACCAGGGCACCCGCATGGTCGGGTGAGGATCCTCTTCCTGGATCATAGCCGGCACCTTCTCGCTGTGTCCTCACATGACAGAAAGGGCCAGGGAGGTTTGTGGGGTCTCTTTTGTAACAACACTAATCCCCTGTTCATGACGGCTCCACTCTTGTGAATTAATCCTCTCCCAAATCCATCTCCTAATACCATCACCTCGGCCTTAGGGTTTCAGTGTATGAATTTTGGAAACATTTACACCATAGCAATGTCCATGGAAACCCCCTACAGCCACCTTCCTCAAGTGAGATATATTTAAGCCTACAACTCAAACCTTCCACAAGCACCAGTAAGCATTAACCTGGTTCTGCAGGCAAGGATGCATGGGAAGAACATCCCAGGCACTAGATGGCAGGTGTTTACAGAAAGAGAACATTACTAATATATAGTTGAGTGGGATTTCCCCCTTATTCTTAGAATTACAGCCAAGGCCCACGGCTGAGGACAATGGGGTGAAGCACCCTACTTAGAAAGCCATGAACATGTATATACAGACACTGCCCCCCTGCTGCTTCCCGAGAGGTCACAGGACAGTCCTACTAGCTGACCACAGCCCTTCCTTCCACCCAGCCCCCAAAGAAAGGAAGAATAATTGATGGGGAGTGCAAGTTTCTAGTGCAGGCTCCTACCTGCTTCCCCTACAAGTTAGGAAGACGAGAGAGGTTCTAAGAGAATCTCTAGGAGAGACTAAGGTACCTGTTCCTTGTCTGGCTGCTTGCAGAGCTACAGAAGAACCCACAGGCTCACCCTGGGCTGGCACTGCGGCAGAATGGAGCATGTTAGGGAGTTGGGAGAACTTGGCACCCATAACCTGGACTGAGGGGATACCCGTAAACACAGAGACAGGCACAGAGATTTTGGAAGATGGGGGGCCGACTAGAGGAGCCCCACACGAGCAGAGCTTAAAGGGATCCAGGTGCAGTACACCAGGAAACAAGGTAGGATATGCCCTCTCCATTCCAGTTCTTTAAGACACCTGGACTGGGTGGGCGGGGACCCTCGTGGTTTGCACAGTTCCTTCTGCAGGAGTGTTGAGGTTAGCAGGGCGGGAGCCCTAGGGCTTCCAGGCAGCTGCTGGGCCAGGCAGCAGGACACTGGACTCCAAGGAGGAGCTGGGAGTGCAAACAAGGCAGAAGCACCTAGCAACGACAAAGGGAGAGCCTGCGCCCCTCTGGACAGGTCCTGTGCAGAAGAGGCTGGGGTGAAGCTAAGCACAGACCCAGAGAGCCCCACGCGTGATCCACGCAGACTCCCTGCACCAGAATGAACCAGAGGGACACACCTTCTCAACAGCTGCTAGACCCTTGCTCCCTGTTCCCTGTCACAGGGAGGAGCCA
Organism: Delphinapterus leucas; assembly: GCF_059928025.1. Lineage (NCBI taxonomy): Eukaryota > Metazoa > Chordata > Mammalia > Artiodactyla > Monodontidae > Delphinapterus > Delphinapterus leucas. The sequence goes on along the minus strand of NC_143131.1, from coordinate 61,693,478 downwards.
GAGCTCAGAAGAGAGCAGGGAGCTAGAATCAGATAGGAGAGAGATTAGGTGTTGTTTTGTTTTGTTTGTTTTTGGCCACACCGCATGGCATGTGGGATCCTAGTTCCCCGACCAGGGATTGAACCCGTGCCCCCTTGAGTTGGAAGCACAGAGTCTTAACCACTGGACCGCCAGGGAAGTCCCTGGGTGGTTCAGAAAGACTAAGGAATGAAAGCATAAGCCCAGTATATCATCCAGGGATGGGAAGGGGGATTTGACAGAGTAGAGCTGTAAGCAGTGCCTGGAGAAAATTAAAGCCATTTCATGCTGTTACCCCCAACGAACTGAGTGAGGCTCCTGAAGAGACCAGCCACACTAACAGTAGGGTTAAATACACACAAATTGTAAGCTCTCCCTAAATACACTGTGTGCAGTTGAAAAACAATACAGTAGGACTGTACTCCAGCTCGAGGCAGGCACGAGTCAGCTGTGGGCTCCGCGCTGTCACTCTCCAAGCAATGGGCTTCAACTAAAGGCCTCTGTCGACCCCTGCTGCCCTAGAAAGAGAAGGGCAATGCGCTCAACCTTACCCTTTCTCCTAGGTGTTGTACCAGGTGAGTTAACGTGTATGCAACCACCACTATGTGGCAGGTGATACGCCAGGTACTCTACCCACCAGGTCTGCCAGGCAGTGGTGGGACCCCTGTATTAAAGAGGTTACTTAATCTGAGTGTTACATCAATGGTCCAAATGATGGGACCAGGATTCTAACTAAGCCTGACGCTAAATAGACTCATGCTAGTTCTGCCCCACTCTACCAAAGCACCAAGAGGCATGAAATGAACCACCAAGAGGAGAGCTACAAACGTCCCATTGGTAGCAGCTCACCAGCAGTTTAAAAATGCAAAATTTTAATTTACATTTTTGAATCTATAAAATTTGAAGTTTTGATAGGTTATTATAAATATAAAAACTAAGTCAATATGTCCACCCCCTTCCCTGCTAATGCTCACAAAAGCACACCAGTACTAGACAAGTGCAGTCTGACCTTTAGCAGAAAGACAAAAGCACTATTGAAAAAAAAAAACAAAACAAATCCCTAGTTCTGAACAGAATGCACCAGAACTCAAACTTGCCAAGCTGTCTGCACTTTGGAATTTTGCAGTGTTTAATGTCAACTGTCCAGAACTGGCCTTATGGGACTCTCTGAGAGAATACTTTAATACCCCCCTTAATACCCACCTCTACAGGTAGCATTTTAGATCATCCAAAGCCCTTAGAAACCACTGCACTGCACACCGCTCAGGAAAGGCCTTTATTAACCTTTTGAAGGCATTAACTGGAGGACTTACCAGAACCAAATTATCTCAGCAGCCAATCTCCTTGCTGATTGAATCACTATGCAAATATCTGGGTTCTGAGTCATTGAAAATTGCTGAAAGGGACGTGGTTGAGTCAGCATAAGCTCTTTTTCCTAGCTATGCTTTAAAGGTGTCCTCAAACTTTGCCTTCAAGATATCTCCAGTACAGAGCTCAGCAAGTCAACAGAATACAAATAAAAATGACAGCACCCAAGGGCTTCCCTGGTGGCACAGTGGTTGAGACTCCGCCTGCCGATGCAGGGGATGCGGGTTCGTGCCCCAGTCCGGGAAGATCTTGAAATTAAGAATTTCAAAATGGTGACAGAGGGCATTAAACCAAATGTAGGGCCCTTATCTTTTGACTGTCTTGGGTCTGTGAGATAGTAAGGTTTGAGTCAGTGGCCAAGAAGCTTCTCTCCTGGCCTGTTCCAGTAAAAGGCTGGTGGCTCCTGTGGTACTTGGAAAGCAGGGCAAGCTTGTGTAGCTCAAAGTCCTTGTTATCCTAACTAGTGGTGACTGATAAACTGCAGAGACTATTGGAAGACAAATGGATAAGTACTATGACTAGATGAGGTAATTAGGAAAGGTGGTAGAAATTAAGAATCTTTGTTTTATTATTTTTATTGGCTGTGGTTGATGAAGACCTAACTAAGAAAAGTGAAAAATGCTAACTTTAAATCTGTTCCTTAGAACTATTTCTTACCAATATATATCCCTTTAACTGGCTTTCTCTTTAATAGTTTTGGGGACCAATGGTTTGGGCAGAATGTTTCCTGTCCAACTGTGGTTTTAAAATTTTTTTAAAATTTTTTAATATTAGGAATTTGTGGGATACAGCTTCTAATGTCAATTTTAAACATTAGGACCCTTCTTCATTTATTACATAAATTAATAAATGGTTTGAAAAACTAGCTAAACTTTTCATTAGAGGTATCAAATTTTTATAGTTCTTGAACTATGAAAATTGAAAGCATAATGCATATACATATATACGTTTACCTGCTGATATCACAGAAGGAAGAATAGTGGCTGTGGAATTTGATAATTTGAGATATTCTGAAATTGGGTGCTGTCATTTTTTTGGGGGTACGCGGGCCTCTCACTGTTGTGGCCTTGCCCGTTGCGGAGCACAGGCTCTGGATGCGCAGGCTCAGCGGCCATGGCTCACGGGCCCAGCCGCTCCGCGGCATGTGGGACCTTCCCGGACTGGGGCACGAACCCGTGTCCCCTGCATCGGCAGGCGGACTGTCAACCACTGTGCCACCAGTGAAGCCCGAAATTCTTAATTTTTGAACAAGGGGTCCACATTACCATTCTGTGGTAGGCCCTGCTAACCAAATAACTGGTCCTGCACAAATCTGATTTTTTTTTAAACGGCACTGAGATTTGAACCAAAGAAAAAAAATTAAAAAAAAAATACTTGTAGCTTACAGGGCTTTTATTCTATTTTAAAAAACAAAGATGCCAGTATTTTTATGTTTCCAAACCCAATTAAGGTAAAGTATTCAAGTATCCTTCACCTGGATCACTGCAAAAGTTTCCTAAACTGTTCTTTTTTTTTTTTTTCCCCTGGGTCCATTCTGGCCCACCACTACTCTGTCTCCACACAGCCAAAGATCTTGTCTGGAACAAGCTTGATCTTGTCACTATGCTGAAAACCCTTCAGTGGCATCCACTGCCTTGAGCTCCGGGCCCAAAGCCTTCACGTGGCCACAAGACCCTAAGCTCCAGCCCCTGACTGCTGCTTGGCGTCACCCCATTCCTTGCCTCCCGGGCCTTGTTCTAGCTTCTAGCATGTTCCATTCTCCACTCCCTCTCCTAACCTTTGCACCTGCTGTCCTCTCTGCCCTAGGGACAAATATTTCAATCTTTCTATGTCCAAGGATTTAAATAAAATCAGGCAAAAATTCTGGAATCAAACCAACAATCATTACTGGCTTTGATACTGTGAAAGAAACACAAGAGGGATTTATGAAGGCTTAGGATTCTTATGAATACGGTTTTTACTCACACTATGCTTTCAGCTACTTTCCCGATGTCAAGGACAATGAGCCTCAATGTAACTATGAAACCAGGGACAATGATGGGGAGACCTAGGGAAGGTCAGTTTTAAAGTTCTTCCTATCAGGTTAATTGAGCCTTAAAGGCATCATTTTGATCATCCTTGACCTCTTAAATACAGTGTTCACAAACAGCTTCAAAGGGTTTTGGGAAAACAAACTGAAAAGTATTAATGGGACCTCATCAAGGAAGACTTACAGATGGCAAATAAGTGTATGAAAAGATGCTCCACATCACATGTTATCAAGGAAATGCTCATTAAACCAACAGTAAGTACCATTACATAGACTGGCCAAAATCCAGAACATTGACAACAACAAATGCTAGCAAAGATGTGGAGCAATAGGAACTCTCATTCTTTCCTGGTGGGAATGCAGAATGGTACAGCCTCTTTGGGAGACAAGTTGGCAGCTTCTGACAAAACTAAATATACTCTTACCACACAATCAACAACCGCACCCCTTTGGTACATACCCAAAGGAGTTGAAAACTTATGTCCTCACAAAAACCTATACACAAAAATTTATAGCAGCTTTATTCATAATTGCCAAAACTCTGAAACAACCAAGATGTCCTCCAGGAGGTCAATGGATAAGCAGTCTGTGGTACATCTAGAAAGTGGAATATTATTCAGTGCTAAAAAGTCATGAGCTCTCAAGCCATGAGAAGGCACAGAGGAACCTTAAATTCATAGTACAAAGTGAAAGGAAGCCAATCTGAAAAGGCTACATACTGCATGTTTCCAACTATATGATATTCTGGAAAAGGCAAAGCTATAGAGACAATAAAAAGATTGCTGGTTGCCAGGGGTTGGGGGTGGGAGTGAGGGGAGGCACGAATGGGTGGAGCACAGAGGATTTTTAAAGGCACTGAGACTATGCTGTATGATACTCCGATAGGAGTACTCTGTACTCATAATAATGGATACATGTCATTACATACTTGTCCAAATCCATAAAATGTGCAACACCAAGAACGAATTGTAGTGTAAACTATGGACTTTGGGTGATTATGATGAGTCAGTGTAGGTTCATACATTGTAACAAATGTTCCACGCTGGTGGGGGGGGCTGATAAGGAGGGAGGCTGTGCATCTGTGGGAGCAGGGGGTACAGGGGAAACCTCTGCCTTCTGCTCAATTTTGCTGTGAACCTGAAACCATTCCCCAAAAAATAAAATCATAAATTTTTTAGAAGTATTAATGGGGATGAATTAAGGGCTCACTTAAATAAAAAAAGAATATCTAATATACATTCTTTGAAGAAATTTAACTACTAGAACTGATAAAAGATTCACACAGGGCTTCCCTGGTGGCGCAGTGGTTGAGAGTCCGCCTGCCAATGCAGGGGACACGGGTTCATGCCCCGGTCCGGGAGGATCCCACATGCCGCGGAGTGGCTGGGCCCCTGAGCCATGGCCGCTAAGCCTGCGCGTCCGGAGCCTGTGCTCCGCAACGGGAGAGGCCACAACAGTGAGACGCCCACGTACCGCAAAAAAGAAAAAAAAAAAAAAAGATTCACACAGAACATGTTTAAATAAAAACTGCCCTTGCCTAGAAAGAAATGGACAATTATGAATAAGGTGCCTGCAATGGTTTTTCTCATGAGCTATAAATGTCCAGAGGCTCTCAGAGGTTAGTTCTATCTTTATTTAAATGCTCCGACAGTATACTAGTCACAGGATCTTGGCTGTCTATTGCTACAAGGAGCTTTTCCAGAAAAGTAGTATCTTCTGGACTGAAAAGCCACCTAATCTTGACCTTTAGGATGTTTAGCAAGAACCTGTCATTCTCCCCCCACCCCACCGTCTTTAACTAGCTCTTTGAAGACTCTTAATCCAATGGCCACAGAACATGCTGCTGGCTCGTCACAAAAACAGTGTTGAGGGAACTGGCTCTCTATTGAGGGAAAAAAAAAAAATTAAGTTAGAGTCCTACTGCTCACAAAAATATCCCAGATGGATTAAGGCTCTAACACTAAAAAATTTCAACTATGAAAGCATTCTGTAGAAGAATATATAGGGGACTAGGCTTATAACCTTGGAGAAGGAAGGCCTTCTTAAGCCAGACACAACAAAAAAAAGTCTTCCAGAGGAAAATTATTTATGGTCCTTCGATGTACTCCAATTTCCCAAAGTTAAAAGACAAGGCCAGGCTTAGAGAAAATATTTGCCAAATAACAAAGGATTAATATTCTGAAAATACAAAGAACTACCAATCAATTTTTTACAAAAAGACATGTTTTTTAATTGAGCAAAGGATATTAAGAGGCAACTCATAGAAAAGAAGAATAAAAATACCTAATAAACGTAAGAAGAGCTGCCTAGTAAAGAAAAAGATTAAAATAGTGAGATAGGTTTTTTTCTTTATGAGGTTGTCAGAAACTTAGAAAACAAACTTACGGTTACCAAAGTGGAAAAGGGGGTGGGAGGGATAAATTAAGAGTTTGAGATTAATAGATACACACTACTGTATATAAAATAAACAACAAGGACCTACTGTATAGCACAGGAAACTATATTCAATATCTTGTAATAACACATAATGGAAAAGAATCTGAAAAAGAATATATATATATCTCTGAATCACTTTGCTGTGCACCTGAAACTAAGACAATATTGTAAATCAACTATACTTCAAATTTTTAAAAAGTTTAAAAAAATATTGTCAGGGACTTCCCTGGTGGTCCAGTGGTTGAGAATCCACCTTCCAATGCAGGGGACGTGGGCTCGATCCCTGGTTGGGGAACTAAGATCCCACATGCCGTGGGGCAACGAAGCCCACGTGTCGCCACTACTGAGCCCACACGCTCTGGAGCCTGCCTGCCACAATGAAAGATCCTGCGTGCCGCAACTAAGACCCGACGCAGCCAAAATAAATAAATATTTTAAAAAATATTGTCAAAAAATTTAAAGATCAACTTAATGAAGTGTTGGCCAGTGTGTGGCAGGTACCTGAGACCCTGCTGGTGAGCAATTTGACGGCCTCCCATCACACAACCACTACGATCCAACGACGGCCCTCGTCTCTAGGGAAGAAGTGGATCCATGTAATCGGGATGCTCACTGGAAGTTTTGACTATACCACCAGACACTAGCAATAACAGATAGCAAAGTGGGGTATCAAACAGGCTACCCTGGAAAATGTGCCAAACAGAGGTAACAAAAAAACAGACTTGAGTCTCTCTTCCATAATGAGAGCCCAGGGAGAGATCTAAGGGAGGGTTTGTTTGGAAAGAGCTGCTGTGAGGCCCCCCATTCAGCCCCCTCTGCCCACTAGAACAAGGGTGGGAATATCACCTCGTGGCCTCACAAGAGGGTTTTCAACGAGACCAGCTGGTGAGTTTCGTGGAAGTCATCTATCCACAGTTAAGGGAGCAGGCGGAGCTGGTGTCTGACTTCTACCCAGGGCACCTAGAACATGACAGATGGGGGCTGGCTGTCTTGGTGGCCAGGGCAGGAAGGAAAGTTGTGCCTGCATTAGGACTAGCTCATCCTCTCAGAGTCTGTCGGAGTAAAGAGTATGACATGTTTCCATGGGCCAGGGGAGGGGGGACCACAGGCAAGAATGAGCCAGTCTGGGGCTTGTCTTCAGTCCAGACCTCTGGGGCTGTCCGGAGGGGCAACATAACCTCAGGAGGCAGGACTGGATGGGGGACCACTGGCGCCCAGGGCTGAGAGGGAGAAAGGGATGGGGCCCTTGAAAAGCACCCCACGAGAGAGTCAGCTCTAACCCAGGCCTACAGAATGGAGGCCCTCTCACTACATGTAGATGTTACTGTCCCCTTGGCCATCTTCCCACCCCCATCCTAAGCAAAGCATGGCAAAAGAAAGATGCTCATCAGCGTTCTCCAAGATGTTTAAAAACAAAGCAATTTTGATTACAATCCACATGGATTTAGTACATTAAGAACCAGTTTATGAACTTATGTACATAAACACGTACAAAATAGTTTAGAAAGACACAAAAATTAATAACAGTGGTTGCCTCTAGGGAGAGAAGTAGTATGGGGCGGGCAGTGTCAAATGGAAAATTCAATTTATCCCTATTATTTTAAAAGACAAAGGACATATTTATATATTCCTTGAATAACTAAATGCATTTTAAAAAAGACACTGTTCCCAGGAATAAAGTCCATCTGTCAGTCTTAATCTACTAACCCTGGATCAGCAATAATTCTGGTTATCAGGACACAAGCACACCCTTGGGCTCTTTTGTGAATGTCCGGATGTCATTCTTTGGCTTTCTCTACCGCATGCTCCCATTTGAGCGAATTCTGCGCCTGGGATTTGTATGTCAACCATGGACCTCAAACTCTGATTCTCCTCAAAGCAGACAAGAATCACAGTTCAACTTACACTTTGTTTTCTTAATTTTATTTTAAGAAATCCTTTTTGTGGTTTCCTCTGGCAGTGAGAATAGGAAGAAACAGGACTTCATCAGAAAAACTAAGAAAACTAAGATGTACATCCAGAAATAAACTAACACCTGGAGAATGAAGAACCCCAAGGGTGGTGAATGAAAAAGGAGATTAGAAGAACTTGAAGTTGTTCCGGTAAAGAGTGCTCCAATGTGGGTGTGTGCGTGTGTGTGTGGGCGCACACACAAATAAACATATTTGTGGACATACACAGTTTGTTTTGAAACAGGAGAAACCTAGTACTAAACCACAGCCTGTGAAATCCCCCGAAAAAAAACAGTACTTTGATTATAGACCAAACACCTTAGCAAAGCTGACAATCACTTTGAAGAAACCAGCTAAGAAAATCATGGGTTTTGAAAATGACTTTTGTTTTCAAGCCTATCAATTGCCAAAAGGGTGGATGAAGTTCCCTTTCACCCTACTGCAAACCTACAGCAGCCTGTATTTTGTATCATTTCTCTCCTAAACCCATATCCTATGTTATACACCAGATACTGGAACATTACAGCCCGTGGGTCAAGGCTATTTGTTATATTTTCAAATGGTTGGAAAACTTTGAAAAAAGAACAGTATTTCATAGTTGACATGAAAATCAAATTTCAGTATCCATAAATAAATTTTGATTGGAACCCTGCTACGTGCATGTGTTTTCGTATTGTCTACAACCGCTTTCACACTACAGGGTAGAGTTGAGTCATTTCAACAGAGACCCAATGGCCCTCAAAACCATCTGACACTTTACAGAAAAGGTGTGCCAGACTCTGTTCTAGACCAGTTGACCTCTCTATCCTCCCATGTGCACCAGGCAAACACCATTGCTGATAGTAGCAAAGGGCTACCATTCAGCTTCTTTTGTACGTTTGAGTGATTATAAGCTGCTCAGAGATGGCAAACCCTTCTATATCAGCCCATCAATTAATATTTATTCAACCAGACTTCCCAGGCTCACGCCACTTCAACACACCCCTTTACATTGCCCATGGAACAAAGAAGCTCCTAATAAATACATAGTTCTCAGCTCGTTAAAATACTCACCAATGATAAAAGGACAATCAGCAGTATCCTGGGAATTAATCCCTCACAGCTTCTACTGGTTTAGAGTATTATGAATTTCACATTAAATCATACTTTAAAAATAAGCATTTTAGGGACTTCCCTGGTGGCACAGTGGTTAAGACTCCACGCTCCCAATGCAGGGGGCCCAGGTTCGATCCCCGGTCAGGGAACTAGATCCCACACGCATGTTGTAACTAACAGTTCGCATACCGCAACTGAGGAGCCCACGAGCCGCAACTAAGACCCAGAGCAACTAAATAAATATTAAAAAAAATATATATTAAATAAGAATTTTAAAAAATAAGCATTTTATACCTATATATATTATTTTGTATACTGTACTGTCCCATGTAGAAATTATTCAGTTACTTTAGCTTGAAGACTTCTTATTCACAACAACTCTTATTCATATGTAAATTATCAGCCAAATCAGCTTCAGAAACAACAAAATAAAGAAACTAATCAGGCATCAGTCATACTTTGCTTTCAACATTCCGATTTCCCCTCAGCATCAATCAACACTCCCATCTGCCACCTCGGAACTGTCCTCTCCCTTGCTCTCAGAATCACGCATTCTCTCAGCTCAGTGATACCATTCATCTGATCCTTGCATCTCATCGGGTCACATCCCCAGTTACATCCTGGGCAATTCTGTTCCAAAGCCTTTTGATGGTGCTTTTGCTTGTGTCTAAATTACCTTCCCTTTGCTTCTCCAGCAAATCAAATCTGGCCTTGAGAATGTCACATGACCAGGCTTTACTCCCAAGTCTACAGATCAGCCCTTCAATTCCTGAAAGCAAAGAGTCTATTTCTATAGGAAGACAGGAAACTGAAAAACAAGAACACGGCACTGTATACCTCAAGTCTAGAGAGCACACACCAGGGTCTCGGAGCTGCTTCAAACGCATTATCCGTGTCCCCACAGCAAACTTTTGGAAACTTTGCCACAAGGGAAAGGATGTGCTGAGCAGCTGACACAGACACTCCAGTGGCCCAGAAGTTAGATTTCCCATTGTGAATGAATACATGGGCAATCAATAACTTGAGCCTGATTTTTATGAATCATTTCCCTGAGCCAGGATCAGCGCCAAGGTAGGGAAAAATTAAGTTTCTGCTTCTGTAAAACAGACACACAATGCTGGTGACCACATCAAGCCTCCACCACCTAACAACTAACAGTTCGCATGCTACACAAATGTCTAACTTGTGGCACCTTTTGCCTGCTTCTAAATATTTAATGAACACTTACCGTGTGCTGGTGATTTGCTAGGAATTGTAATATATAAACTAAATAGCGCAGAGTCCACTCTGTGGAGGGGCTTTAACTTGTTGGGAAAATAAGCCATACGTGAAAAAACACAAGACCAATATAAAACCAAATCTACCAAATAACCCAAATGTGCGGGAGAGGCAGTGAGAGAGGGATGCAAGGATGCTGGTGAAGCAGTAATGGGCTAAGATCTCACGGCTCCAGGAAGGAAGAAAAAAACCCAGAACTGAGTCTGCAAGAATGGACAGAATTTGGCTGAGGGAAAATCCCCCAAGTGAAAGGATAGAAAGGAACAAGGGGTACCTGACATTAAAAAAAAAACAAAACACCTTAATGAGACCAAGATCTACACTGGTGATCAGAGAACAAGGTGACTAAGATAAAAGGACATCACCTGAGGGCCTGATGGTCAAGAGAAGCTGAAACTTGATAGGGAAGCAATGGGAAGGTTTTTAAACAAGAGGATGACATCATGAAAGCAGCCTTTGGGGAATATACCATCTTCCTTCTGATTGGACAGGTTTGGATCAGAAGAAAGAAAACCATGAGACAAGGAGGTGAGTTAGCAAGTTACTACATGATAAAGCATGAGCTCAGGTACTTCGAAGTTTAGAGTAACACAAGACAAGAGTAAAAAAGATATGACCTGCGGTGAATACAGATGAGCTGCTTCCTCCCTTCCCTTGCCCAGAATGCTAACCACCCATAATGCAGTCAGGAAACTGGTTAGTAATGATAAATGACCACCACAATAGCCAATGCATTGGGGCCTCCTAAAGTCCTATTTATACCTTCAGAGATTAACACGAGAATTGGGGTTTTCAGCTTGGTGATTTAATAAATTACTATATGTTGAAAATTAGTATTCTATGCACAGTGTATTTGCTAATTGTCTATAAACTGCAAACCTTGTTTTTCTCAACATAGCAGGCAAAGTTGACTGTATTTGCTCGTTATACCTCACTCCTGCTTCTGCATAAGGAAGGTTACAGAAGAGCAGGAGAGGTCAACTGCAGGCATCCAGGGTCAGAAGGGCTGGGCGGATGGAGGGTCCCTGCTGGGGATAGGGAAGGCCTCGGGTTCCTGCAGCTCTTCTGACCCCAACAGTCCTCGGGAGACAAGATGCGCCTGTGAGACAAGCAAGCGCACACCTTCTCGAAGCCGTTTAGACACTGTCTCCATCTGTTCCCTTTAACAGCTTCCTTCTGCTGAGGTGAAGCTATCCCCTCTTATCTGGCTTGAGTTACTGCCAGTTTGTTTTCATAAAGATCACTATCTTGGCCAGACACTGGGAAATAAGTGAGACGACAAATCTGGTTTTGATGAAAAGGAGACATTAACTGGGGTGTTAGTATTACCCAAGGGACAGGGAAACTCAAATGGCCTTGCCTCACAGACCTCACGACCCAGCCGAAGGGAGAGATCAAACGCTACGGTCCCCTGCCTTTAAAGCCATCAGAGAAAAAGGAGGCTTGCCCGGCACCGGGACCATGCATAGACCGTCTCGTGGCCTGCCAGAGAAAGAACTCATCCTTGCGCCCTAGAGGTACGTTCGCTTAAGAAAATAGTCATACAAAACCAGGGTTTCCACGCTTCTCCTCAAGTAATAAAGCTAGACCATACCTCATGTATGAAACCAGAATCTAATAGAGTAACAAGACTTTCAGGGGCTCTGCAGGTACAGGTATGATCCAAGAAGGAAGCAGACCTCCCCTTTCTAGAAGCAGCCAAGACATGCTCATACCCTCAGCCAATCAGTCATCAGGGGACCTACTGGTACCTAAATGCGCTGGGTGGCAAGGCCACTTCTAGTTAAAATCTTTACAACCAGCAAAAAGCTATTTCTTTGTAAGCAAAGACTTCGGATCCCAAGGCAAGGACGACACTTCCTAATAGAATCCTTCTCAAATATTTTATAATGCCTTCTCTCCTTCACCTTTTAAGGGCCAAGAACCCTTAAGAAACCTAAAGGTAAAAAAGGAATTTTCTGCTCTTGATATCATCTGTGTTTCTAGCTTCCTTCCCTAGTGGAAAGTCTGCCCCAGCCTGTCAGCAGGTGTAGCAAATTCATTTTATAATATAACTGCTAAAAGAAAGCCAGTTAGTCATGCCTCAAGTCACCATCTTTCCACAAGGAGCTGGGCTAGCCACGCTCTTCTGAAGCCTGCCACTGACTCTACAAAGTAGGTATTATCCACCCTTTACAGATGAGGAAACACACTGTGTGAGGTTAAGTTAACTTGGCCAAGGTCACACAGCCAGTAAATGGCCAAGTGAATATTGGAGCCAAGTTCCTCTAACCAGGGGGAATCTTAATCCGAGCACGGGCTTCTGGTCTGGGGACTGGGACAGGAAAAGAATTACATTTTACTTTTCATTCACTTCTACCTGAAATTTAGCATTTTCCTTCAATTATGAATACAAGCAAGCAACCACAGTAGTTACTGGCAGAATTTGACTTTGTCACCAATAAATATATTTTCATAACACTTTACAGTTGCTGTTAATTTCAAAATATTATTTATGCTCATCACAACTTAAAAATTCGAGTAGTCATTAGATCCACCACTAAGGTTTTTTGTGCATTAGTAAAGAAGCACATACTACTCTATCACACATTTGTTTTCTCAAATATTTTGATAACTGTTTTTCAGTACAGTTGGCTTCCTTTGTAGTCCTATGTATCTCAAGTAAAACATAATTCTGAGAGGAGTTCCATAGGCTTCTCAGACTGCTAAAGGAGCTCCTCACATACAGGAACCCTAAGAACCCCTGCTCTGACCCCAGAGCCTACATCTCTCTTCATTTCCCTACCCTGCCTGCCTCACTCTCTTTTCTCCCCTGGTTCCCTCCTTTCCCAGACAGTCTTTTTTTTTTTTTTTTTGACATCTTTATTGGAGTATAATTGCTTTACAATGGTGTGTTAGTTTCTGCTTTATAACAAAGTGAATCAGTTATACATATGTTCCCATATCTCTTCCCTCTTGCGTCTCCCTCCCTCCCACCCTCCCTATCCCACCCCCCAGACAGTCTTAAAATGGTTTCCCACACAGAATTCTTTTAAAAAATCTTTCACTGAAGATTCAACCGTTAAATCAACTAAGGCACTGTCTCCTATTAAGTAGTACGAATATTTATAAATTTGCACAGCTCCAAATTTTTAGTCCCAAATTAGCTTTAAGTATGATGGGCCAAAAGCCAACTTATTTTGCTGACATGAAGAATGACACAAGTACTCCATGTATCAGAAATCCTAGAACTGCCTAACAATCACCTGCCAGCATGAAACCATTTCCATCAGCAAACAATGGAACAATTGGTTAAAACCAAAAGAAGCAGTATTATGGAACAACAGTAAACGAATCCAGAGACGGCTGTTAGACAGCCGCCAAGATTCTCTAAGGATCAGGTAACATCTCTCTCATACTTGAAAATGCAAAGAAAGACACAGCTCTCCCCCAGATCCAGACCTCAGGGTAGTCTCACGAAACAACACACATAATGGACAGGCATGGGTTTCCCCAATGGAAATAAGGCGGAGGAAAAGAGAGCTTCCTCGCTGACTATGTTTGCACAAGGCATGCATTTGTGATAGCTTAGTGTGCAATCACAGGGCGTCATTGTCCTGATGTTACCATAGACCTGAGAAGATGAGGAGGAAAGAATAACATATCTCACACTTTTAATAGTGAGTCTTAAATTGCAAAATTGTCCCTACCGCTTCAATGAGGCCATTTATGTTAACTTTCTTTTCAAATGAGTCTTCCATTCAATACACACAAGAATGTGAATGCCGCAGTTACAAGGGTAAAGAATCTTTAATAAAAAAGTATTTCTTAGTTGATTCAACTGGGCCATGATATCATTTCTTCCTCTAGCTTGTTTAACTGTGTTTTCTGATTCTTAACAAAGAGATTCTTTGTGGTTCCGTGTTAAAAGCAGAGTGAGAAATGGTGGCCTCCATTCTGCCCGGACGTGTGGGCTTGACTGGTCAACACTGCCTTCAGTTCTGCTTTTCCATAATCACAGAGTTGTGGTTTGTACGTCATTGGATCGGTATTAATCAATTCCCCAAAACAGGATGCCTTTGGAGAATGGCACCCACAAGGAGCCCTTGCAGGGACTCTAGATTTGTTATGAAGAGACTGTCAGATGGCTTTACCAATTAGCCCAACTTTGTGAGTTTTGAAAAAAATGTTTAGGACACACAGCATAGATAATAGCAAAGTTGGGTACAGGCTGGGAGTCAGGCTTTCAGCTAAGGTGCTGTGTTTCATCCAACTCCAAAGGCTATTTAATTCCCCACATTATCAAGACCAGAATTCTGCTGGACTCCAAGGTACATCTGAGAGCAGGCAGGCTATCCTATGCCTTATAGCCTCCCCCCTGCCCCCCAGAGTAAATGACCCAACGAGGCTCACACCCACCTCAGAGCAGGTACCCCAATCTACAGACTCCTAAACAGATGGTGTGGTGTGCAGGTTCCTGCTTGAGTTGAAGATTTCTTAAATCTATAGGTAAAAAAAAAATCACTGGGCAAAGGGCACTCGGGATCTATCTAATCCTGTTTGCCTCAAAAAGCAGGTAAATAGGCCCACTGAAGATATAGCTATCTGAATCAGGATGTATGTAACAAAGTCTCTAAAATCCTGAGCCTTTGCCCCACCTCTGTCTCCTCATAATCATACCAATTTAAGCCAATTAAAAGAAATGCAATTACTAATCAGGAGCTCTTCACTACTTACTAGATGAACATTTTTCTCTTCAAAGCACTTTAGAAAAGTATGTTCCAGAATAGATTGCTGGTGACTCTCCCATTCTATTCAGGGCTCCACGATGAGAGCTGAGCTATTATTGCAGAGCTGATTGGACAGAAAGTGATTAGAAACTCCCCTACGTATTATACTTGCAGCAAGCTACAGTTTCACCTCTCATTCAGCTGTGCCTGGTCTATTTGACATCTGCAGACAAAAGTGTATGCTTTTTAGAAAGATGTGCAAATTCTCTATTTCAACACATAGCAAAAATTTGATATGGTAAGATCTCTAATGAACAGAGCATAGAGTATGGTTCAAATAATCTCCTCCTTTGAAAATGAATACTGAAAGGAAATTCATGAGTTTGCTAATTACATTTCCTCTCCTTTTTATGTCAGGGTATTACAGTTCTCAGACAGGCATTCAACGTATAATGGGAATGGATGGTGGTACAAGGAAAAAAAGGCATCATTTCTTTAGTTGGAAGTAAATAGAAACAATAAAAACATAAAATCTCAAGGCCAGAAAGGAACTTAAAAGATCACTTGCTCCCCAAATTCCTGTTTCCTGACCAAAGACTCAAATAAGTTAAATGACTTATCCAAGGCCAGTGTATGGATGTCTAAGGCACAGAGGAACACAGATTTCCTTGGTTAATGACTGCTCTTTCCACTCTATCCTACTATCGACGCTCTATCAAGGCACGTAGTAGTCAACCTTTCAGGCAATGATAAACATTTTAGAATGAATCACAGGTTTACCTTGCAAATTCCTTTGAATACTGCTGAATTCTTCTCCCTCTATCCAAACTAAGTTTGCTTCCAACCTACAAAATTTAGCATAACATTCTTTGACGAAGTCAAAGAAACAAATTCAAACATCTTATACTTCCTACAGGCAAGAGCACCTGTGACCGAATCTTAAGGTATTAAGTTGTTAAATTTCTAGGTATCTATCCCATCCTGCGTTGATAAAAGGAGAGAGCAAAACGCAACAGGACGCAGCCTTCTTTCTCGCCTCCGTGTCTGTGACAGACGAAGCCAAGTGGAGGAGTTCCTGTTCCCATTAATAACCCAAGATGCCTGAGAACAAATCCATGCCATCACATGGGAGAACGATTTCATTGTAAACATGGAAGATCTTAGGGAGATTCAGTCGGCTGCGTTTTTTTTAATTATCAATTCTTTTTAGTGACTCAGACAGATAAACCAGAGGAATGGTTTTCAAAGCGGTCTCCAAACCAGCAGCCTTCGCAACTCCTAGAACTTGTTAGAAATGTAAATTCTCCGGCCCATCCCAGAGCAGAATCAGAAACTCTGGGGGTGGGACACAACAATCTCTATTTTAATAAGCTCTCCAGGTGATTCTGAAGCAATGTTTGAGAAAAACTGAACTAGAACATTCCTAATGCTCCACTGACTTGTGTTGATGGACTGACAACCCTGGCACACAGACGTGCATACGACGGTCTCTAGTTCTTAATGCTCTCTCTAAAGAGGCCCTGAAACTTGTACAAAGCATCAAGCTTATCCAAGTTAGATCACTTTCTGGCAACTATCTATGGCAGACTCTGCCTAAAAATGAGTCATTTTCCAAAAGTATGGAGGAGTTTTATGAAGACAGAATTTATGACTCAGTTTTCTATTGTTTAAGTGGACAACTAGTCCTAACCATTACAAATTAGATTTTGCCTGCTTTTCTCCAAGAATAGAAACTGTAACTTTAAATGAAGAGGAGAGAAATAGAAAATAGTTACACAAGGACACTGCTCTGCTGTAACTTATGAGAAGCAGGCTTGATCCATGTGAATGGTACATGCGGTCTCTGCCCTGGCAAGGGGGACATTCTATCATTAAGGGCCCAGGTCCAGCACTAAATAAGATGGAAATCTGGAATAACAATTGAGTTTCCTGGTGTTCCTACTGCAGCAAAGGAAAATCAAACTAAAAAAAATAATAATTTTTTTATTAGTAAGAAAGATAA
The DNA here is from genome assembly GCF_059928025.1 of Delphinapterus leucas. Taxonomy (NCBI): domain Eukaryota; kingdom Metazoa; phylum Chordata; class Mammalia; order Artiodactyla; family Monodontidae; genus Delphinapterus; species Delphinapterus leucas. The sequence continues at coordinate 61,676,591 of NC_143131.1, read as the reverse complement.
AAAATGCCTTAAAAAAAAAGCCATCAGAATCAATGAATGCTTCTACTTTAAAAATAGGTACAAAAAAAAAAAATAGTTACGAACTGCAAAACCCTGATGAAAGAACTCAAAGATGACCTAGATAAATGGAGGGAGACCTATCGTGTTCATAGACTGGAAGACTTTATACAGTTAAGATGTCAATTCTCAAATTGATCTATAGATCTAACACAATCCCAATCAAAATTCCATAATTTTTTTGAGGTACAGACAAGTCAATAATAAACTTCATATGGAAGGGCAAAGGGGTTCAAATAGCTAAAACAATTCTGGAAAAGAAAAAGCCAGCTAGGGGACTCGGACTACCCGATGTCAAGACTTACTGTAGTATTGGCAAAAGGAGAGGCACACAGATCAATGGAACTTAGTCCAGAGTATAAGTATGCAAATGTGATCAACTGTTTTGACAAAAGTACAAAGACAATTCAATGGGTAAAGAGGAGCCTTTTCAACAAATGATGCTGGAACAATTGGAAATCCATAAGCAAACAGATGAGCTTCAACCTGTACTTTATATCTTATGCAAAAGTTAACTCAAAATGTATCACAGACCTAAATGTAAAACATCAAAGTATGAAACTATTAGGGAAAAGAACACAGAGAGAATCTTTGTGACCTTGGGTTAAGCAAAGAGTTTTTAGGGGGCTTCCCTGGTGGTGCAGTGGTTAAGAATCCGCCTGCCGATGCAGGGGACATGGGTTCGAGCCCTGGTCCGGGAAGGTCCCACACGCCGCGGAGCAACTAAGCCCGTGCGCCACAACTACTGAGCCTGTGTTCTAGAGCCAGCGAGCCACAACTACTGAGCCCACGTGCCACAACTACTGAGGCCTGCACGCCTAGAGCCCGTGCTCCGAAACAAGAGAAGCCACCGCAATGAGAAGCCCGCACACCGCAATGAAGAGCTGCCCCCGCTTGCTGCAACTAGAGAAAGCCCACACACAGCAATGAAGACCCAACACAGCCAAAAATAATAAATAAATAAAATATATAATTTTTTTTTAAAAAAGAGTTTTTAGGTAGGACACCAAAAAGACAAACCATAAAATGAAAAAAAAATTGATAAACTGGACTTCATCAAAATGAAAAACTTCTACTCTATGAATGACTCTGTTAAAGAGAGTGAAAGGATATGCTACCAACTCAAAAAATTTTGTTAATCATTTGTCCAACAAATGACTGGTATCAAAATGTATAAAGAAGTCACAAAACTCAATAAGAAGCAGCCTAATTTTTACTATGGGCAAAAGATTTGAGCAGATACTTCACCAAAGAGCACCTGATAAGATTAGGCAGCAGAAAAATGCAGAACAGTTAACCACACCAATACACTACCACCCACCCATTAGAATGGCTAAAACAAAAGCACAACAAAACAACAAAAAACTGACAAGATCAAGTGCTGAGGAACATGGAGAATAACTAGAATTCTTAGACACTGCTGGTGCGAAGGCAAAATGGGGCAGCCACTCTGGAAAATTATTTAGCAGCTTCTTACAAAGTTAACCACCAGCTTTCCATATGACCCAGCAATCCCACTCCTAGATACTAATTCTAGAGAAATAAAAACCTACGTTCACACAAAACTCTGTACATGAATGTTTATAGCAGCTCTATACATAATACCAACAACCAAAAATATCCCACGTGTTCTCCAAATTGTGGTACCTTCCTACCACGGAGTACCCCTGAGCAATAAAAAGGTATGAACTATCATCACACACAACAACGTGAATGAATCTCAAATATAGCACGCCAACTAAAAGGAAGTAAAAGAAAGCCAGTCTCCATAGACTACTTAATGATTTCATTCATATGGTATCCTGGAAAAAGCAAAACTGTGAGTCAGTGGCTGTCAATGGTTAGGAGTAGGGGGAGGGTTTGATTCCAAAGGAGCAGCACAAGGGAGACTTTTGGGGTAATGTAACTAACTGCTCTGTATCCTTATTGTGGTGGTGGTTACACTAACATATACAATTGTTAAAACTTATAGAACTTTACACCGAAAGAGTGAATTTTATATATGTAAATTTAAGATATAATAAACGGGTTTCTTGGGATAGCAGACTCATTATCTTATGTCCTCTGGTATGTGAGTAGATCCTAGTTTTAAAATATTAAATTTCTAACAGGAATTTCCTGCTTCACAAAGTTTTACACATGTGTAAACCAAGAAGCTGAAACTCAATCATTTTAATCTACTAAAATTAACACTGGACCCAAATGTCATTTTGGTTAACTAAATTCAAAGGTAAAATTTAAAAACTCTCCCAAAGAACTTTTATTATTCTCCTAAAAACTGGAAATATTCTAAGTGAGACTTTCCTGTGGTTCTCCCAACTCCATCAATAGTTTGACAGGTAGCTAACAACTTCAAGATGAGTTTGGCCAAATAACCTCTGTCCAATGACTACTCAGCATCAGTTGGCAGAATCACCCTGTGTGAACGTATGTCCAAGTCGAAATGCCAAACTCTACTTACATCATTGCTTCCACTTGTGCAGCACCACCATTTTAGTGAGTTCCCACTATAAACTAGAAACTTTAGATAGGTTTCCAATTTAACCCTTACAACAGCTCACTTTCCAGTTGAGGGACAATTCTACGATCACACAATTTAGTAAACGATAGATCTAACTTCTGGTTATTGCAACCCAACTCGCCTTCCCCAATCCTCAACGCCTCCAGTGAAGTAAAAAGAAATGAAAACCTCTGCTTTAAGTTGTCCTCCTTATAACCGAGTAAATCCAAGTAAATTGATTACTGTTGTTTGCAAGTTTTATCTTGTATCAAATAATTATGAAATGAAGAGTTGACTCCAGTTAGAGGGAACTAAATTTGGGGCAACAGTGAGCAAGTTCAAAAGGAATATGTGAGTGTGTACCCACCTCCCTGAAATCACATCTCAGGGATGACACATATCTGTTCATGCGTCCAGCGATATATAAAATAAAAAAACACTCTGGAATAAAGGCATATGAGATCCCTAATGTATTTCCTATATCCTTCAAGCATTAACCTACCTCAGGGGAAAAAACTTACTTTATCTTCCTTGGTAGATTAAACAGACCACTGAAATTATGAATGACCACCATTACTTGGTCTTTGGCTACCATTTTCTTGAGCAGCTGTCTTATCAACTGTTCCCTCTTCCCTCTCTCTTCAGCTGCTCAGGAATCCCACATTCACAGAAAAGGGAGCCACTATCTTGCCTTCTATATGTTTTTTCTTTTTCTTTTAAAGAAAAAAACAAGCATTTACAAATGGAAGCATCTTTGCCTATTTTTAAAATACAATGTTTTCTGGCACTGGAAACAAAATTTCAAGGTAAGACAGCAATTCTTCTTGGGAAAGCAACCAGGCAAACAAAAGGGACCACATCATTTTCTTCTCTATAGAGTACTACCACTTGCAAAGTAAGTCCATTTGAAAATGTTCTAAGATCTAGCTCACAGATGTCAAACACTCACTTAACATCTTCATGGCTATTTTCTGCTCTGTTTTAAAGCACTAAGAATGCTTTGGACAACTTTCCATCTCACATATGTCCTCCCTTACCCTAATAACCGTTTCTACAATTAACGTTTCTATCATCTAGAGAATTAAGAAATAACTTTTAATTCAACTATAATCCAATAGAGACCTGAAATTTGAAGGGAGACAAATATCTTAAGTTACTTTTTTGTTAAAGTTATGATTTTTGTGAGTCAAACAAATACAAAAGCTTAAAAAGTATGTAACACCTGAAGCCCTAACAACCTAACCCTATCTCTCCTCCAAACAATAAAACATATATTAAGACAACCTAATATTTTAGTAACTTTTTGGGCAGCCAAATTGCATTATTGATTTATATTAACAGTCAACTAAAATCTTAAGCCCATTTCCTACATACTATTATTAAACGGCATCTCTTTTTGAAAAGATTACCCCCTCTTGTTCCTCAATGAGAACACTTCTATCTCTAAATCCACTTCTTGTTCTGACTTTCCTGCTGATATCTCTCTTGACCTTTATTTAAAAAAAAAAAAAGAAAACAAGAAAAAAAAGGCTCTATTTTTCTAAAAGCACAGCACATTCACTCTTTGGAGTCCTGCCATCTAACATCTGGACAGCTCTCAAGTTGAAATTCAGCTTGCTGAAATGTGTTTTGCTTAAACAACTTTGAAAGCAAATAACAAACAAATCTGGTCCTATAAGTGCCTACTTCTTTACCTCCTTCTCACCTCTGTCCTCAAGCTATATTCTTCAAGCTGAACTCTTAAATGTTGAGGCAATAACTGAGCTACTAAGTCTTTCTAGCTCACACTACCTTTTGCTTGGGATACAGAAAAAGACCTACGAGATACAGACTATTCATTTTCACTCAGTTGAAAATCTTTTACTGGACTTAAGCCATAAAAGGTAAAAAAAAACTTTAATTTTAGAAGAGTTACTTGGCAAATAGTCACAAGATTCCTCAATTCTCAAGGAATGCAAACAGTTGTCAAAGCATTGTTTAAATATCATTTTCAATCTTCTAATAGGAAAGATAGCAAAGGCACTCATTTATTATAGAACAAGGATTTATTTTGGAAAGGCATGTGGGTAGATTTTTGATTGGTTCAAAATGTACTGGTTAAAAATCATTAATGCCAATTGAAGCTCTTCATTTAAGACACAGTACGGCAGCCAAAGAAGTGGCTATAAACCCCAAATAAGTGTGTCAGTGATCTAACATACTTAATACATAGAACACTCTCATGTCAGAAACATCTCCACTGTGGCACTGTGTATCACACTGCCTGTCCAATGGGCAATGGGTTTCTCTTTCATTTCACCTAACAGCGGGGCTCTGGATAAAGAGACTGGGAACACAGATACACTGAATTCAGCTGAATGCACTCTTCCAGGGCCTACTATATTCAAAGCACCGCAGTGACTCGCAAACAATGGTGGAGGCAAAACATCGTCTTTACCATCAAATAATGTGGTCCATTTGGGTGGGGAGAGAGGCAAGTACAACACGATGTTTAGTACCAGACCATTAGAACAAATGTCAACAAAACATTATAAACAAGGTGCTGACAGAGATCACTTTTGATTTCAAAAAACAAACAATGGCTTCTAACAAGATTTCATGGCGCACAGGCCACCTGGTGCGGACGATGGGGAAACTGAAGTGAGAGAGGGGCACAGAAAAAGGTTTGAGGCTAGGGAAGGGATACAGTCAGGGCTGCATTTCGGGAAGATTCATCTGATGGCAGCATGTAGGACAGGCTGAGTAGGTGGGGAGACCAGATGTAAGCAGCTAGCAGACCGGCAGTTGGACAAAAAGAAAGTATATTTGGAAAAGTTCATCCTCAGAGTTAGCAAAGAGATCAGGTGCAGGGTGAGGGACAGTGGAACTTTAAATATGACTGATTTTTTAGGACTTAGGTCAGTAATTTTAAAAATGAAGAAAATCCTGAAACTGGAGGGAAAGGCTTGAGGATTAGCTTAAAAAAAAATAAGAAGAAGAAGACTATTTGGGGGAGGGGTTTTAGGTTTACAGAAAAATTAAGGGAACAGTACAGAGATTTCCCACCCCACTTCCTGATTTCCCCTATTATTAACATTTTGCCTTACAGTGCCACATTTATTACATCTGATGAGCCAACACTGGGACATTATTATTAACTAAAGTCAATAGTTTACATTAGGGTTCACTTTTGGTGTTGTACATTTTATGGGTTTTGATAAATGTATAATGACATATATCCTCTACTAACAGTATCATGCAGAATAGCTTCACTGCCCTAAAAATCCTCCCTCCCTCCCCCGAGCCCCTGGCAACACTGATCTCACTGTCTCCATAGTTTTGCCTTTTCCAGAATGCCGTCTAGCTGGAATATGCAGCCTTTTCAGGCTTAGCTTTTTTCGACACCAACCGGCTCAACAGCTTCCACTAACTTCCACTGTGCAGATAATCCTTCTGTGGCTTATTTGAAAGATGGAAAGTAAGTGAACTTGAGTATCACAAATCTAGTTTATAAGGATTCCTAGAATTCCCACATTACACATACCCACCAATTTAAGTGTTTTAATATGCTAGATTTTACCTTGTTTCAGACTATCATCCTTATTAAGAGTGATGCTTTGATGGCAGACAGACCCGGCCAGCACAGCCTTTCCCTTTCTGCTCTGACCCTGAGCAAACTAATCTCTGGTAACTCAGGGGTTCTTAAAAATATATTTTGGGAACAATACCATGTTCCTCAAAAGACTGCTAAAAGGACTGAGATAATATATCTAAAATATTTAACACAGTGCCTGACACAGAGGAAGTACTCAATAAACAGTAACTATTAACTGTTTCATGATCTCTGCAAATTTTCTACCAACGAAGGAGCATCAGAAGTAGCCAAGGCTATGAGTGTTCAAAGGTAACATTTTATAAAACTCATATACATAGTACATAGCTATTAAAGGCAAAACACTGCAATCATTAGGAAAAACATTTTTTAATGAAAATTATGATTTATAGATTCTTGGTGAGTCTAAAAATCTGTGAATGACCATACCCTCAGTCCAGGTTATAACATCTGAGAAGCTCCTAAGTCTCACTGCAGTTCTAATGAGCTTTTTTCCTGCCTAATTCAATAGATGATATCACACACCTTAGAGTATGGTTTCTTTAGAGACTGACACCAAGAAGCCCAAGTTATCTCTTAAAGGTCACCAATAAAGAAAGCAATTAAAAGAGTTCGATTTCATGGAATGGAAGGTTAGCTTCTAGAGCAGAAAGGTTAGCATGTGTTTGCTCGGCAGGGAGGAGAGATGGGGAACCTGGAAGCCCCAGGGTTGCCTAGGGGTTTGTAAGTTTCCATTTGGTAATATAAAAGCCTTGTACAAAGTGTGAGTTCCATACTTTGAACCTGTCTTAAGCTCTCTGTTGTGGATATCCCAGCAACTATCTCAGGATAGGATTCAAGACCCTCTGCTATAATAGCAAATTTTATCTATTGGCTAATGGTCAAGTTCCACTAAAGTTTCTGTCTTCAAATAATTTGTCTTTCTAACTCTGACAGACAATGGGAATGAGAATTAAAAGAATGCATCCCCGAAGTAACCTAGAGATGATCTGAAATGTATTATGCTCTTGCCCTAAGCATTTCTATAAAAGAACCATATGCCAATCATCTCTATACATTCACTTAAGGCAGACACTTTATTACAGTTACCAACACTACATTGGGAAAAAATTTTTTATCAATGATTTCATTTAACATTCAATCAGGTAAAGATCCATAATGAATAATTTAAGTCTCTTCAGTGTAAAAATGGAGCTCTCTAAATACCGTTTCCCATAATTTTAAGATAGGAAAAATTGTTAGCAGCTCTTAATGGGGAGAAAGCTTACTATTTGTTGTGCATTGAGTATCTACATGGGCAAAGCACTATAGATACAATTCTCACGTACTGTAGTATGAATTAGCCCATCTCTGCCCTGAGCATTCCCAAGTCTAAGTAGAAAGACAGTCAGGTAAGGACAAGGAATTTCAACACCAGGTGACAAGTACTATAATAGAGGTAGTCGATAAGGTGCAATTGTGTCTTGTTTTTCTCACTCAGCCTTATAATCATACACATTTTCTGGTGTTATTATATAGTCCTTCTAAGCATCATTTGTAACATCTGCCTGGCTATTTTAAAATATGGTCAACATTTGTATCATTTCTAAACCTTCACTATAATAAATGATGCTAAGACAGGCATGTGGCATTTATTCAATCTGAGACTGCTTTCTGTAAAAGAGCGTAAAGAGAGTTTAAAGAGAAACACTGGGACTTCCTTGGTGGTCCAGTGGTTAACTCTTCGACTTCCAAGGCAGGGGGTGCTGGTTCCATCCCTGGTCAGGGGGCTAAGATCCCATATGCCACACGGCCAAAAAAACCAGAACATAAAACAGAAGCAATATTGTAACAAATTCAATAAAGTCTTAAAAAAAAAATGGCCCACATCAAAAAAAAAAAAACTTAAAAAAAAGAAACATTAAGGTGTTTTACATATATTATATATATTTTAAAATACACATGTGTATATACACACACAACTAAACTGTTTATCAAAAGAGTTCCCCACAACTGCAAGAGGATCAGGACACTTAAAGCAGAGGTGCAGGTGGAGGCTTTCTGTTTGTGTTTTGTTTTATTAAATTAACAGGCACAAAAGGCATCTTACTGGTTTGATGTCATTTTGTAGATCTAAGCATGTTGGAAGCTTATTAATTTTCTGTGAACTGGCCTGTTCTTTGTCCAGAAACTAAAAACTAAAGCTTTTAGCTTCTTTCCTGTGAATCTGTATGTATCCCACTTGATCTTTCTTCAGTTCTAGGACTTGGTCTGTAGCTTCTGGAGAAACTCTGCAGTCCACCCCGCATCGGCACACAATGGGATGCAGTCTTCCCTTTCTTCAATCCCTGCCCCGTTTGCATCCTAATACAAACTGGTGCTAAGGGTACCCCTTCCCTTGTGTGCTCTGCCATTCTTCCTTCATTCCTTCTCCAGGTCAGTTTGGACCTTTGTGTGATTTCTCAAAAACCAGACACATCCAAGGTTTATTTTGATGATATCTTACATGTATAATCGAACCTGTTTTTTTCTCCATTCTCCTCCCTACCTCTCTTTACCTCCTAATAATCCAATAATGGTTAAGACCCTTCCTCTAAAAAAGAAGAGCCTACCCCCTTCCCAAATCCTGTTCACAGGCAAACCCCACTGTTTGGTGATGCTTGTCAGTAGCAATGAAGAAAGGTCACTATTCATTCTGCATCTGACCTCCTCAAACAATGGTCTCTAAACATTCCTGATCATATGCTCTTACTAGTAAAAGTATCCTTAGTACATTTACTTACAAATTATATATGTACACTATAGCTTAGCAAAGTGATTTACAGCACAGCTCTGGCCCCTGGTTTTGACAGCCTACTGCTTAACTGCTGCTTTAGCAAGTAATTAAACATCTCTCCACCTGTTTCCATATCTGTAAAATGGAGATCGTAAGGTTTTTATTAGGATTAACTAATATATGTAAAGAGCTCAGAACAGTGCCTGACACAAAGAAAGAGCAACGTAAGTGTTTGCTCTTGTTGCTGTATACTAATATTGTCTTCATTAAAAAAAAAAAAAAGACTATTTTTAGAGCAGCACAGAAGGCACAGAGATTTCCTATATATATCCCCTGTCCCAACACGTGCAGTCTCCCCCAGTACAAACATTCCCCCACCAGAGTGGTACATTTGTTACAATCAATAACCTTACGTTGACGCATCACTATCACCAAAAATCCACGGTTTACATTAGGGTTCATTCTAGGTATTGTACATTCTATGGGTTTGGATAAATGTATAATGACATGTACCCACCACTACAGTATCATATAAAGTATTTTCACTGCCCTAAAAATCCTCTGTGCTCCGTCTATTCATCTCTCCTTACCTGCCCTAACTCCTGGCAATCACACTGATCTTTTCAGTGCCTCCAGAATTTTGCCTTCACCAGAATGTCATATAGTTGGAATCGTACAGTACGTAGCCTTTTCAGATTGGTTTCTTTCACTTAGTAATATGTAAGTGTTAAGTTTCTTCCACGTCTTTTTCTTTCTTTCTTCCATGTCTTTTCACAGCCTGATAGCTAATTTCTTTTCAGCATTAAAAAATATTCCATTGTTTGGAAGTACTACACTTCATTTACACATTCACCTACTGACATCTTGGTTACTTCCAAGTCTTGGCAGTTATGAATAAAGCCCTGTAAATATCTGTGTGAAGGTTTCTGTGTAGACATGAGCTGTTAACTCCTCTAGGTAAATATACCAAGGAGCGGAACAGCTGGATTGTATGGTAAATGTACATTTAGTTTTGTAAGAAACTGCCCAATTGTCTTCTAAAGTGGCTGAACCATTTTGACTTCCCACCGGCAATGAATGAGAGTTCCTGTTGCTCCACATCCCTGCCAGCATTTGGTGTTGTCCGTGTTCTCGATTTGGGCCCTTCTAATAGGTGTGTAGTGGTATCTCCCTGTTTTAATTTGTAATTCCCTGATGACATATAATGTGGAATATCTGTTCATATCTTTATTTGCCATCTATATATCTTCTTTGATGAGGTGTATGTTAAGGTCTTTGGCCTGTTTATGGCATTTTTTTCTTATTGCTGGGTCTAAGGAGTTCTTTATATATTTTGGATGACAGTCCTTTATCAGGTATGTCTTTTGCAAACATTTTCCCCCAGTCTACGGCTTGTTTTCTCACTCTTTTGCCGAGTAGAAACTTTTAATTTTAATGAAGTCCAGCTTATTATTTTTTCCATGAATCATGCCTTTGGTGCTGTATCTAAAATGTCATCACCAAACCCAAGGTCATCTAGATTTTTTCCTGTTATTTTCTAGGAGTTTTATCATTTTACATATAAGTGTGATGCATTGGAGTTAATTTTTGTGAGGGGTGTAAGGTCTGTGTCTAGATTCATTTTTTGCATGTGGACGTTCACTTGTCCCAGCATCATTTATAGAAAAGACCATGTTTGCTCCATTGTATTGCATTGCTCTTTTATCAGAGATCAGTTGACTATATTTATGGGGGTCTATTTCTGGGCTCTCTGTTCTGGTTCCATTGATTTATCTGTCTGTTCTTTCACCAGTGCCATACTGTCTTGATTACTGTAGCTTTACAGTAAGTGTGAAGTTGGGTAGTGTCAGTCCTCCAACTTTGTTCTCCTTCAATATTGTGTTATGGCTACTCTACGTCTTTTGCTTCTCCGTATAAACTTTAGAATTCGGCTGACGATACCCACAAAATAACTATCTTGGAGTTGATTTGGATTGCACTGACTCTATGTAGATCAAGTTGGGAAGAACTAACATCTTGACAATATTGAGTCTCCCTGTCCATGAATGTGCAATCTCTCTCCATTTATTTAGTTCTTTGATTTAGTTCATCAGAGTTTTGTAGTTTTCCTCATATAGATCTTGGACATATTGTTAGATTTATACCTAAGTACTTCATTTTAGGGGATGCTAATGTAAATGATACTGTGTTTTTAATTTCAAATTCCACTTGTTCATTGCTGGTATATAAGGAAAGCAATTGACTTTTGTATATTAACCTTGTATGCTACAGCCTTGCTATAATCATTTATCAGTTCCAAAATATTGTCTATGTTTTTGTCTGAAAGAAAATTTTAAGAAGCAATAAATTTTAAAGAGATGTTCTAATATTTTCTCTTCACTTTTCATTCTGGAGACCACTGTCTGTGTCTATTGTAGAATCCAGAGGTCTTAACTACTGGGTCAAATCCAAATAGGGCAGATAGATGTGTGCTTGATGGTCAATGTTTTTTCCACTAACTTCATGCTTGAGCTAAATACCTGTCACTACTTTCTGGGGAAAGATAGTAGCAATTTTTTTTTTTTGATGGTAGCAATTTTAAATTGCTAAGGGCTAAATGCGTTCACATGTTGGGAACAAGAAATTTACCGGCAGTCAATTAGATGTACTTAGATAAGGGGTAAGGTGAAAAAGTGACTGAGAAAGAGGAAATAAACTAGTCCTTCCTCCTGCCCAAACACTAGGTCTCTTAGTTTATTTCCTTAGGGACAAGAATGTATGAAGACCTCAGAGGTGTCCAGGAACCTGAAAATCTGTAGCACTTTAGCAGATCACAGAAAACTTTGGATACTTCCTGACTTCACACTAGTAATCTGCCCACTCCTGCCTAGTTGCTGGTAGTATAAACAGACTGCAAGGCACTGAATGTGTCTATTCTTAAACTTCCCAGCCTAGTACGTTGCTTGTGCTGTGCTCACTTCATGTTTAACTAAATAATAAGGATCTGCACATAGTCAAGACCACATTACGTAACTAATGACAGGTCCTGGCAAAAGTGTGAGGGTCGCTGAACAGAGGGGCAAGGGTGAGGAAATGTTTACAAGAGATGGGAACAAAGGGTCCAGCACAGTGCTTGGAACATAACAGGTGGTCCATAAATATTTCTTGAGTGACTACACTGGGTCTAAAAAGCTAAAAACTAAAATGGTACAGAGGAAAGAAATTGAAAGCACTTTGATCAAAAGTTACAAGTCCAGAGATCAGGAAAAAGCCACTGTGACTCTGGAGGACGGACCACCTCAGGAAGCAACTGAAGATGAACTCGGAATGTCACTTAGAGGTCTGACAGCAAAATATGCTGATCCAATTCTACAGTTTCACAAGCTTATTATTTAAGAGGAATTTTTTAAGAAAGAAACTACCCTGGGAATTCCCTGGTGGTCCAGTGGTTAGGACTCGGGGCTTTCACTGCCAGGGGCCCAGGTTCAATCCCTGGTCAGGGAACTAAGATCCCACAAGCTGCACAGCATCGCCAAAACAAAAACAAAAACAAAAACCAACAAACAACCCTACGGAAATCAGCACATCTCTTCAACCCACTCCCCTCAGTTTCCCTATGAGAAAAAGCCCTGCTACTTTGTCCTTTTATCATCACAAATCTGTTATTAATAAAATCTAACAGCAGTACCTGCCATTTCCTCCTCAAGAAAGCCAGTGATGGGAGCAAAGAGCTTGTACTTGGGTGACTCCCCACTGTGCCTTGCTTCCAGAGTGGCCTTGGCAAGCTCCTTAAGCTATTTGAGCACTGTTTTGAGGACAAAATGAGAAGACGTATGTAAATTGCTTGGCACAGTGGCGGGCATTCATTCATTCCCTAACCAAGTACTTGTCAAGTGCTTACCTTTAGCCAGGCCCTGCTCTAGGCACTGAGCATATGCCTTAAGCAAGGACACAGTCCTTATTCTTATGGGATTAAATCTCTTTTGAAGGAGCCACGCAGGCCCTGAGAACTCACACTGTGGAGGCGGGCCTCATGTGAGCGTCAAGGGAAGGTTCCTCTAAGGACATAGCCCTCAACGTGCAATCAGAAGGATGGTGGGCAGTAGCCAGGAAGAGGGCACTTTAGCGACTGGGGGCTTATGTGAGGTCTCTAAGGTGGGCCGGGTCCACCCAAGGGACAGAGCCAGACCAGTATGGCTGGAGGGGCGGGGGGAGGGTATGCTGGAGATGAGTGAGGAGGGGCAAGAAACAGATCACAATGGGTCTTTAGAGCCGTATTAAGGATAGAGATTTACGAGTCAGAACTGATAGAACGTGGACACTACCGAAGAGATAAGGGTGAGGGAGACAGAGAGGTGGGGGGGGACGCCCGGCTGTGCAGTGGAGTGGACGACGGTGGGTTTTCACGTGAAGCTGACACGGAGGGGCCCAAACCCGTGACTTTGCTGCTGGAAGGTTTTAGTCGGGGGCTGTTACAAAGCCATGAGTTTCGATCCGAACATTTGAAGTAGTACCCGGAGGCCCAGAGTGCTGACTGCTCAGTGACAGATCCGGGTCTGAGAAGTGGCCTGGGCTGGAGATTTACATTCGAGAGTCATCAGGAAATCTCACCCACATCCATTTATACCACAAAGAGAAAGTACAGGTTGAGGAAAGAGGCAAGCCTAGCACTGAGGCTTGAGAATTTCAACATTTAAATGTTGACTACACAGAGTAGCATATGCAAATGGGGGGGAGAGTGGCAGTAGGACAGTAATAGTAACAAAGGTTAGGATGGCAAAAAGTACCTCAGGAGTGGGTAACCCAAGCAGTGGAGAGATACAGTAACTAGTTCCCTTGCCCTTGCACACTTCGAAGGCACTCAGCTGAGCCTGCCCCCATCACCAGGATAAGACTTGTGCAACGGAAGACAGTGGCAGAAGGCTGAGGGGAGGGAAGGAAGGGGAGGACGGAGCGGGAGGAACGCACTCATAGCCTGACGCCTGAACATCACGCGGACGTTGTTTTGGTGAGGCACGCTCCTCCGTCAGCACACCACGCTCTAAAGGTCAAGGCCGCTGCCAAAGTCAGTGCCAGCCCCGATCGATCTTTCAGGGATTCAGCAGCGTTGGGAGGGCGTTTAGAAAGAACCCGGCAATTGAATCGCACCTGTGGGACGCAAGATTCTAGGCAATTATCTCCAACAAGCACCAATCAACAGAACAATGCCTGCCCCCCCCATGAAAGAATACCAGTCTAGCTAGAAACAAAAGCAACCCTTGAGACTCTGCTTGCTTACTAAGACTCCATGCCAACATAGGAAGGTACGGCATCAAAAGTTAATCTGTACCACAACAAAATTAAGGAAAAAATTTTAAATAAGAAAATTTAAAAATTTCACAAAGTAAGCAATAGAAGTCAATCTGAACTTCACATTAGGTTTATCCTATTTGAGTAACCTCTCCTAAGAAAGTGTTCTGAAATTCTCCAACTTTTTAAAATAAAACAAATTACTTCCTACTTAGACACGAAGTCAGGACCTAATAAACTATTTTTATGTTTCAATCAAAGTTTTGAAAAAGCCTGTTTTAATTCAAGCATGATTAACTGAACTAAAACTGATTATAGCATCACTTAGGTTGGACACCTACAGTGTGAGAATTCAAACATATATATAAGTGGTGACTGCCTTCCGCCAATTCTTTGTTGTTGTCAGCAAGTGATGGTGGCTGTCGGCATTGACGGCCACTTGAAAAAATCCTAATAGTGTTTTGCTGTTCACTGGTCCCAGGCAGTGAATTTCCATACCTCAAAAAGACACTGTAGCAAACCTGAAGGCGATGTTTACATAAATGATGCTTTGTTGAGCTGAACCACAGCTGCCTCACTAAATGTGAGCCACATTGCCAAGTGCAAGAACTAAGTAATTTACTGGGAAAAATGCTTTTCTGCCTACACACACACAGCCTTTTATTCACGTTCTGTTTCCATACACATCTTAAGAGTTCACGGCACACAACCAAGGATGCCACAGCGGCTGCACCTACAGAGTATAATAAGCAACTGGATCTCTGCCAAATTGAGCCTCTGCTCTTTCTACACAGAAGCAGCCCGACTTTCCAGTCGACTTTGAGACTTCGAGCTCGACACTGTCGCTGCCACAGCAACCATAGCAACCACTGCATCCTTTGAGACTTGACAGGGCGACGTCTCCATGGGCAAAGCAAAGGAGGAGAGTAGCTCCCTTATAGGTCGCACCATAATTACAGATACACACTGGAGAAAACGCAGCAGGAGGGCTACTCAGCACATAAAAGCTCCGCTGCAGAGTGGGGGGTGGCATGGGAGGAGGGGGGATGACCAGACAGCCCAACACCACAGGCACCTCCAAAGAGAAGCAGACCTTTTACATGTACTACCGTTCAGATTATCAAGAAGTTCTCCTCTTTTATCCACCTTTCTTGTTGAAGTTTGCCCTGGTTTCGATTTTTTTTTCTGGCACTGCACCATCTAAAATCTAGAGCCTAGTCACCTGTGTTATTCCTGCTTAGAATCAGGCAGAAATACTACGCTTAATGACCAATTCCTTAAACGTGCATTGCACTTCCAATATAGAGCCCCGAAGGCAGCCTGGTAGGGCTGGAAATGGCAAGGAACTTGGCAATAGACTTGGGCTCAGTTCCGTTGATTCTATTACCTTGGGATTTACTTAAACATTCTGAAATGTTTCCCCCATCAGTAAAATGAGGAACTATGGCAGCTCATAGGGTGCTGTAAAATTAAATAAGATGAATATTTAAGGCAGGGTGCTTGGCATATATTAGCCAGTAGCAATTATCAGTAGGGTAAGGCTAGTCCATGATCTCTGATAGCTTTAAGCTCCAAAGAGAAGAAAACAACCTAAAATGATAACAACGTAGGAAAGTGCTTACGATAAAGCAGGAACGAGAACACAATATGAGGCTACATGAATAGAATTTACTTGATTTTGGAAAATGAAATAAATCAAGATTCAGGCACAGAGGGGTTCAAAGTTACTGGCAGTGTTCTAGCTCTTCGACTGGGTGATGGGCACCCACATATTTAATATTCCTTAAGCTGTGCATGTACGTTCTATGTACTTTTGTGGGCAAGATGTGTCTCACACAAAAATACCTAGTTAAAAAAAGAGAGGTGGCGAAGACATCAAAATGTATTATTTCTATAAGGTAAGGTTGTAAATGAAATTTATTTTCTTTTGTACGCATGTCTACATTTTCTAAGCTTTCTATAATAAGAAAAAATGTTTTGTTATGACAATGCTACACTGACAAGTCCCGGGCTAGAGACACCGTCGAGCTACTTGAAGAGTGCACGTCATTTCTCAGGCCACTGCTCACCAGTGAGCGAGTGCAGCCAGCACCTGCAGTCACCTTCAATTAATTAGAAGCTGTCCACATTTAGGAAGCGGCGGCATGCCACAGAAGAAAGTAAAGCAAGGGCGCCTGGCTTTTTTTTTAAGGAAATTAACATTTGAGTTGTTACTGTGAGCTTCCTGTCTCAGCAACAATTCTGTGAGGCAGCTCTTCTTATTCCCATTTTACAGGGAACTTAGAAAGTTTAATCAACTTGTCCATGAGTTCAGTTACATTAGAAAGCAGACTGTTTTGTATATCTTGATACTGTCTTATCTTGAAATTGTAGCCTTTCATCAAATGCCGGTGAGCGTGTGTACATGTGTGATGCCATGCTTTTAAAAGACAGCACAGGGCTTCCCTGGTGGCGCAGTGGTTGAGAGTCCGCCTGCCGATGCAGGGGACACGGGTTCGTGCTCCGGTCCGGGAGGATCCCACATGCCACGGAGCGGCTGGGCCCGTGAGCCATGGCCGCTGAGCCTGCGCGTCCGGAGCCTGTGCTCTGCAACGGGTGAGGCCACAACAGTGAGAGGCCCGCGTACCGCAAAAAAAAAAAAAAAAAGACAGCACAGATAACATACTATGGTATTAAAATTTAAAAGAGCTCAAGAGAATTTTATTTTCTGCAACATGTCTCCGATCTCATGCAAGAAGGGAAAGGGATCTTTCCTCTTAAAGGGGTTGTTTTGTTTTTGAATGAGGAAAAGAAGAGAAGATCCAGATACAGGGCAACATGCTTTTTTTTTTTTTTTTTTAACATCTTTATTGGGGTATAATTGCTTTACAATGATGTGTTAGTTTCTGCTTTATAACAAAGTGAATCAGTTATACATATACATATATTCCCATATCTCTTCCCTCTTGCATCTCCCTCCCTCCCACCCTCCCTATCCCACCCCTCCAGGCGGTCACAAAGCACCGAGCTGATCTCCCTGTGCTATGCGGCTGCTTCCCACTAGCTATCTACCTTACCAACGATGCTTTTAATGTGGTTTAAAAATACATCTGCTTAGAAATCAAGGGGTAAAGCTTCTCTGATTCAAAGACAGAGGGGGTCAGGGTGAGGGCCCAGATGCTTAAGTTCCAAGAGAAATGTTCCTTTGCATACACAGAAAAGGCTACAGCCTTCATCACAGTGCGATATTTGTCGGTGTCACGAGATGGATTTTGAGAGTGGGTAAGAAGGGATGTCTTCTTGTGTTAACACAATAATGACTGTGCTACCCATACTAGTGGCAAATTAGAATCTAAGTTCCCTGGCACATGGTCAGAATTCACACCTTCTTTTTGATGCCACACTAAAACCCATTCCTACTCCATTTTTCTTTAAACAAATTGCTAATATATCTAAACAGCAAATCCGAGAGTTTGCCCAAAAGCCACCCCCCTTGATATGTATAAGCCTACTATATATAAAAGAGATAAGCGACAAGGATATATTGCACAGCACAGGGAATATAGCCATTATTTTGTAGTAACTTTAAATGGAGTATAATGTATAAAAATATGAAATCACTAAGTTGTACACTTGAAGCTAATATGTTATTATATCCATTATGTTTCAATCTAATAATTAAAAAAAAGCCACTCTCCTCTTTTTCTGCTCCTCTCTGCTCATCATCTTGCCTTCAGAGCTTCTCATCCCATATCACAGCAACTCTCCTGTTTGGGGGTATGACCTAGGACCCCAGAGATCAAGCAACTCCCAGTGTAACCTTCAGAATTCACCAACATTCTCTCTTTCACTGATTTTAAATACCCAGATGCAGGGGGCTTGAAGGAGGTACACCAGGTAAGCCCAACAAACATCAAAATTGTGAGAATAAGAGGAGTGTGTCAAACCCAACATAAATATCAATAACTTCCACTTACTGAGCTCACTAGATTTCAGGACTATGCATAAATTGTCATTTAACCCTAAAAAAAAACCTATGAGATGGTGGTCCTACCTTCATGAGAAAACAGAGGCTTTGAAGGTTAGTAATAGCCCAAGGTTACAAAGTCAGAATGTGGAAGAGCTGGGATTCAAACTGTGCTCTTTACCACAGCTGGTTAATAAAAGGTGTCTGAGGTTTGGAACAAGGAGGCCTTGGCTCTTTCTGTAACACCATCCTGGCAAATCAAGTCCTTGGGCCTTAGTTTCCTTATCTGTCAAATGGATCTACCATTTGCTTCA
This sequence comes from Delphinapterus leucas, assembly GCF_059928025.1. Taxonomy (NCBI): domain Eukaryota; kingdom Metazoa; phylum Chordata; class Mammalia; order Artiodactyla; family Monodontidae; genus Delphinapterus; species Delphinapterus leucas. The sequence goes on along the minus strand of NC_143131.1, from coordinate 61,658,159 downwards.
TCTCCACAACTTGGATGCATTCATTCAATCAAGAAGAGATACGGGGCTTCCCCGGTGGCGCAGTGGTTGAGAGTCTGCCTGCTGATGCAGGGGACACGGGTTCGTGCCCCGGTCCGGGAAGATCCCACATGCCGCGGAGCGGCTGGGCCCATGAGCCATGGCCGCTGAGCCTGCGCGTCCGGAGCCTGTGCTCCGCAGCGGGAGAGGCCACAGCAGTGAGAGGCCCGCGTACCGCCAAAAAAAAAAGAGAAGAGATACGAAAACACTCCGAAAAGTTATTAAGCACTACGCAAATATGTGGCATTAAGAGAAATGGGAATGTAGAGATACCTGTTTATCCAACCCACGGTTCTTCTGGCAAACAGCTGGCCCAAGAGAATGCTGAAGCATCTCTCCATTCTGAATTCGAATACGTACACCATGTACAACCAGAATGTGTATGGTCAGGACTACACGGTCTCTTTGGTAAGAGTTGCGAGGTTTGGTTTTTCCTCATACAGGAGTTCCACACTGTGAGATGGCCCATGACTTAACAATGCCTCGTTAAGGCTGGTCAGTCAGCAACTCAGGATATGCTAAGTGGAAGTTATAAAATATTCCAGAGTCTCCAACTTGCAGCCACTAGAAGTACTGTCATATGGGGGCTGGCATGTCTGCTTACAGTAAGAAAAAAGTTCCGATATTCATCAGAGTTTCTTATCTATTGGTCAAGGGTGTGATCAATCACCCTTCCTTGTCTTCTGGCTTACGAGTGTACCTCCAAAACATTACAATATTGCATTTAAGTATACTCATCTCTAACAGCAACCTCACTGGCATTAGGGCTTTTATGATACCCATAAAATTCTCAGCATTATTCATCGACATTTTTCTATATAGAGGAGAGCTGGCTAATCACAGAAACTCTGAGGTAGTATACGGAGGGGGGCCCAGCAGAGAACAGAGCAACACCCTTCTCACATGAAAATGCCAAGTTAAAGCAAAACAAATGGCTTTTTTCAATCTAAGAACAAACGAAACTTTAAAGCTCAACAATGAATCTGGGTGAGACAAAGCGATGTTTATTTTCACTGAAATGAGTACTTCTTATGAAGACTGCACAAATAATAAAAGAAAGAAGTACTACATTTTAGAAGAGATGAAAAAAATCACCTTTGAAGTGATATTTCCACTACACATTACTTACAAAAGAGTGAGTCTTGAGTCCCCAAAAAGCTTCCCAGGTTGGGAGATCTCAGATAACCAGGTTTACAAGGAAGACAGCCATGTCCTCAAGCTCCAAACTGCAGAAGGCAGCACTACTGGCCTTTAACAGTTCATCTTAAACAAGCACTGTGCAACCTCATCTTGCTTTCCAATCAATGTTATTAAGATAGAAGCCAATATTTTCCTGAACCAAACCATTTCCTAAACTAGTACATTTGCTTCTGAGTTTGAAACACAACACACATGAATGTGAATACCATTCATAGCCAACAGACCCCTCCACGTGATCCCCCCTCATGGTGTTCATACTTTAGAGTAATCTCCCCATGAGCGCAAGTAATCTCCCCATGACCTGTGATTTGCTTCTAACCAATAGAATATGTCAAAGGTGACAGACTGTCATCCCCGTGATTACACTGCATTATAAAAGACTGCATGTTGGGGTTTCCCTGGTGGCGCAGCGGTTGAGAGTCTGCCTGCCGATGCAGGGGACACGGGTTCGTGCCCCGGTCTGGGAAGATCCCACATGCCGCGGAGTGGCTGGGACCGTGAGCCATGGCCACTGAGCCTGCACGTCCGGAGCCTGTGCTCCGCAATGGGAGAGGCCACAACAGTGAGAGGCCTGTGTATCGCAAAAAAAAAAAAAAGACTGCATCTTGGGACTTGCCTGGTGGTCCAGTGGTAAAGAATCCGCCTTCCGATGCAGGGGACGCGGGTTAGATCCCTGGTTGGGGAACTAAGATGCCACATGCTGTACGTCAACCAAGCCCATGTGCCACCACTGCTGGGCTTGCGCGCCTCAACGAGAGCCCGTGTGCTGCAAACTACAGAGCCCATGCACTCTGGAGTCCACATGCCACAGCTAGAAAGAGAAAACCTGCATGCCACAACTAGAGAGAAGCCCGAGCGCCACAGTGAAGAGCGAAGAGCTGGCGCGCCACAATGAAAGACCCCGCATGCCTCAATGAAGATCCCGTGTGCGCAACTAAGACATGACGCAGCCAAAAAAAAAAAAAAAAGACTGCATCTTGCCAGCATATTTGTGCTTATCTTCCCTTCTCTCCCCTCTGCTGGCTTTAAAGAAGCAAGCTGCCATGAATCCCACATCCCCAGCAGACTGAATGCTGCCAACAGCCACATGAGCAGGGAAGTAGATGCTTCCCTAGTTGAGCGTCCCTATGAAAACCCGGCCCCAGTCACCATCTTGATGGAAGACTCCAGAAACCCTAAGTAGAGGACCCAGTTAAGCCACGGCTGGACTTCCGACCCACAGAAACTGTTAGATGATAAATGAGTGTTATTTTAAGCCGTTAACTTTAGGTAATAGAAAACTAATACACCATTACAATAGTCACCTTCTAGAGTGAGTAAGCACTTTCTAATTAGTGTTTTTTGTTTGTCTGTTTGTTTGTTTTTGCGGTACGTGGGCCTCTCACTGTTATGGCCTCTCCTGTTGCAGAGCACAGGCTCCGGACGCGCAGGCTCAGCGGCCACGGCCCACGGACCCAGCCGTACCGCGGCATGTGGGATCCTCCCAGACCGGGGCACGAACCCGCGTCCCCCGCATCGGCAGGCGGACTCTCAACCACTGCGCCGCCAGGGAAGCCCTAATTAGTGGTTTTCAAATTTGGTTCTCTTAAAGGAAACACTCCCCCTCCTGAGAGGTTTCTCCTCCTAACAAGTGCCAACCGTGCACTGAGTCACACGCAGTGCTAAGTGCTTCATACACACTACCCTCACTGTTCCCCACAGCAGTCCTAGGAGGACAGGGACAATTAAGATACTCATTTCATAGGTGAGAAAACTTCAGGCCCAATACCCAAGGTCCCGCAGCTATACGGCCATGATCCCAACCCAGGACAATCTAACTGAGAAGTCCTTGCTCCTTCTAATGTTCCATGCTGCCTCTATTTGTTTATGTTTTAATAACCTGTAAAACAGTGTATGTTAACATTAAGGGCATTTTATCAAACTGCTTTTCCTTGTTTAATCACTGGGCAGGACCTTTAAAAGAAAAGTCATCAGTAAGGCATTTTAGTAATGCATATTCTATTAAGTAACTAAGACTTGCTAACACTTCCATATACTATGCTTCGTATTATTAAATATTTTTTCCGATTATGGAAGTGATACTCACTTATAAAAGTTCAATAAATGTTGAAAAGTATAAAGAACTGTAACTGTTGATACAGCAATAAATGTAATTAAGAAAATTCATATACATTTTTCTGAATACAACACATACGCCGAAGATATTATCTGGTATGATTCTATTTCAGTTACACAATATCATTAGACTTCACAAACTTAATTTTTAATGGCCCAGAATCCAAAAATCCATCATTTCTGTTTACAACACTTAATCAGTCACTTATTCCAAGCCATGCAGGTTGCTTATAATTTCTCACTTTTGTAAACAATGTGGCAATAAACATTCTTGTGAAGGAATTTGCTGACTCGTAAAAATATCTGTCGCCAAAACATCCTCCCAAAAGATTATATATTATTTACACTCCTACATAAGAGGTATGATTGTCTGTTTCCCTTAACCCTAGCAGTGGTGATGAATGTTTTAATTCTTGTCGGTCTGATGGGTAAAATAGGATGCTTTTATAATTTGCCTTTCTTTGGTTAATGAATTTTAAAATGTTTCATATGCTTACTTTTTTTTAGAATGTGAAATATCTATTAAAGTTGGCCAAAAAGAATGCTCCAATGAATGTTCTTTCCTTATTTACTTATTTGAAAAAGGCTCTTTATATATTAAGGAGATTAATATTTGTCTTATATGTGGCAATTTTCCCTCCACTCTATCTTTTCTTTCATAATTGATGCTCAGAAATTAAAACAACAACAACAACAACAACATTTTCTTAAAAAGCAACCCCACAGGGCTTCCCTGGTGGCGCAGTGGTTGGGAGTCCGCCTGCTGATGTGGGGGACACGGGTTCGTGCCCCGGTCCGGGAAGATCTCACATGCCGCGGAGCAGCTGGGCCCGTGAGTCATGGCCACTGAGCCTGCGCGTCCGGAGCCTGTGCTCCGCAACGGGAGAGGCCACAGCGGTGAGAGGCCCATGTACCGCAAAAAAAAAAAAAAAGATAAGGACTCTCCTGACCTGAGATAAAACAGAAGCTTATGGCATTTGCTCTTTGATGATGTTTGAATTTTCAGATTTACCAATCATCTCTTCCATGTGCAAGCCCACTTGACAGGTCACGCAGTTTACTGGAAAATTCCCACGTGTCAGACACTGTACTAAGTGCTGAGAAAACAGAGGTTAAGACAATGGCCTCTTCCCTCAAGGTTCACACAGCCATCAATCTCACGAGAGAGACCGTTTGAGCTGTCAGTGTCATCTCTGAGACTGAAAGTCTGGGCAAAGTTTTCCTTTCTTGATGTTAAGCCATTAGACAAGCTTTCAGAAGACAAGCTTTAAAATTCTGTGTCCAAGTAGATGCTGAAAGGAACCCCAGTGGAAAATCTTTAGTGATGATCACTTAGGTTAAACACTCAGCGCCAGTTACTTAAGCCTAGTATCAGGCAGGCGAAGCCTTAGGATGCCTACCTCACCCTCCAGAGGCTGTGTTCACAGGGAATTCTCAACACAGCCCTCAGGGAAGTGGCCTCAGGAAATTCCTCAGGCACAGGCAGCTATGGCCGAATCATGTGTGACACCCTCCAGTCCCTAACAACGGCTGACACAGCAGCTTCCCCAGGGCTGCCTTTCTAGGGCTGCCTTCAGCTCTGCTCAAATGAGGATGCAGGATTTAGTTGTCTTAGACTCTCTCCCAGGACTTTGAAATGGCAATGGGGAGAACACCGGTGAGTCAGAAGAAGAAACTAAAAGGGGAAGAATCATAAGGGATCAAAGGGAGCTGAATTAAGGCCTCGAGTGAAAAACAAAGAGCATGCTGCTTCTAGGGAAGGTAACTCACGCCAGACATTTCCAATACCTTTCACATCCCCAACTCTGCTCCGGATTACTAGTCCTTGGGACCTCAGCAAAGGATTTCTCCGCTCAGTCCTCCAGGATACAAGGTAACCTGAGCAATTCTGTCCCTTCAGTCATAAAGCGCCTGATAGATCAAATAGATCAGCATGTGCTCCGCCTAACCCAGGCCCTCGGACACAGCTCACTACTCAGCTATCAAAGAAACATTTTTTCTCCCCATGCAAAAGCACGAAGTCCAGAACAGAACATTCAGGCCCTAGGCTGCTGCCTCTGAGGATAGGTTAGCCCAGTGTAACAACAACCATGTTTTCATTACTGCACCTACCTCCAGAAGTTTTATAGATTTTTCCTCCTCATTGCCCTCCCATGAAATTCTAATACCATAGCTAGACTGCATATTTACTTACATACTGCGTGTATATCTGTTCTTTATATATAAAAAGATTTTTTGACCTCCCCAAAACCAATCTTTGCCCCTGGATATACATTAACCCATTGAGAAATGAGTTATACAATAAAAAGGTATAAAAACAGCACTTAGAAACAAGAAACACTCCAACTTATGGGGGAAAAAAACCCCACTTTCACCATCTTCATGGAACCTTTCCAGCTGGAAATCTAAAGAGGTCCCAACTCACCTTTGGAAGTTAACTGTCAGACTATCTAATTAAAAGCTTTCCAAAGTTTTGCACGTCTCCAAGTTCTCTATTATGATTTCTTGAATTTCCATCAATAGGTATTTTTTGATGGAGGAGGAGGGTAAGTATGTATGAGTGTGTCAGTATGTGTGTGCACAGAAGAAAAACAGGCTAGGTGACCAAAACAAAACAAAACAAAAACTCTACAACTCCTGTGGTCCTTTAATGCAATTATTATTTCCCCATCATGTATGCTAGCATGTATTTATTTTTCATTTGTATGGGTGTGTATGTGTGTGTGTGTTTAGCTCCAGAATTAAGGGTTAAAAAAAAAAAAAAGAGGTAATGAAATGAATGTTAAGGGGCATATACAATTGTAGGGGTAACTGAAATATTCCCTAAAACGTTATGAGGGAGAACTCATCACTGGTGTCAGGAGTAACTGCAATGCAACCAGGGAACGTACGCCAGAGGAATGGAGGAGCTTATTTGCTAGCACTGCTGGATTTTTCTAGTGAAGTTCATTTCAGCCTTGCCGGTCACAAATCCTCTATGGTACAACATGATTTTGTGGAGTAAATTTCTTTTATCTGATAAGATGCTTTCAAATTTTCTTCTCTAATTATTGTATGTATTTCATAAAACTTTGCTCTAAAAATCTCAGAGAAAATGGGTCATTTGAAGACAAACAAAAATTGGGTAAAACATCTAGAGAATTTAGGCTGTGACAGCGTCAGCTATTCCTCCCCATAGCCAAAACCCATTTAATAGGAAAAAGAAAGTTAACTCGGCCTATGAGTAGCAGCAGACAGAGCACAATGCATTCTACAAATATTTACTAGCTTCTACTTTGTACCAGGCACTGCTCTAAGCATTTGTGATATATCAGTTAACAAAACAGATGACGATCCCTGCCTTTAAAGGGGGCAGGGGGAGAAGAGTGTAGAAGGGTCTGACAAGAAACAATGAATAATAAAAATAATAATAAATGATGTATTGTATTTGAAGGTAATTCGTGTCACGGACAGAAGAAGGTAGAGTAGGGTCAGGGGGATGGAGAGAGCCAAGGGTGGGGTTTGGGGATAGGCTGCAACTTTCAGTGGGATGGTCAGGTGACCTCTGAGCAGACTTCAAGAGGGTGAGAGGTTAGCCTTGAAGACGTGCAGGGGCAAAAGGCCTCAAGGGGAGCAACTAGGCGGCACGGAGGCCAGTGTGGCCAGAGGGGAATGAGCAGAGTAGGCAGCGATGAGACCAGAGAGGTGGGATGGGATGCCGTGTGGACAACTGTAAGGACTTCGGCTTTTATCTGAGTGAGATGGGAGCCACTATGGGTTTTGGGGGAAGAGAATAACAGGATCTGACCTGTAATTGCAAAGGATCATCCTGGCTGCCAGGTTGAGAACATAGTATGGGGTGGGGGGCAAGAGATGAAGAGGAGAGACCAGCTAAAAGGGACCACAGTTGATACCACCAGGAAGACTTCTGGCAGAAGATACTACGGCAGCACACAGAGGGTATTATTTATTTCGTAGTGAACAAAGGCCAAGTTTGCCATTGGTGATCTTAGCATCCTGCAGCCTGGCTGCAGCTCCTGTCGGTTAACTGAAACCCTATCACCACCCATGCATTCTCCTTTAGGCTGCCATTTTCTCACTACCCACGTGACAACTAAGATGGTTTGGTTTTCACACCCTTTTCATGTGAAGGGACCCTACGTTACTTACCTCTGAATCCCCATTGCCTGCCACACAGGACTCAGTTTTGTGGACTGAGTGGAGAGTGGACTGGTGTTTTCTTGGGCTGGGATGCCTCCTGCCTAGACTATTTTAAGAGCCTCCTTCCCTGCCCACAGTCTCCCTCCCCTCTCATCACTAAAACTGCAAACTCCAAAACCTTCACACACACACCTCTGTGCAGCAGGATAACCCGGAAACGTGTCAGCCTAGCAGTCAAGGCTCTCTAGAACCGCCTTCTTGCAAACCTTGCCACCTTCCCTCCCACTACTAATTCCAGAACAGGAAATCTCTGCCGCAACCTTTTGCCCAAATACCTTTTGCCCTTTCTCAATGCCAATCTTTTCCTTGTGCACCTCCCTCTCCTCCCCCTACCCCCCAGCTTAAAAAAGTCCTATTCTTTCTGACAGAGTCTATACCATATGCTAACACATATATATGGAATTTAAGAAAAAAAAATGTCATGAAGAACCTAGGGGTAAGACAGGAATAAAGACACAGACCTACTAGAGAATGGACTTGAGGATATGGGGAGGGGGAAGGGTGAGCTGTGACAAAGCGAGAGAGAGGCGTGGACATATATACACTAACAAACGTAAGGTAGATAGCTAGTGGGAAGCAGCCGCATAGCACAGGGAGATCAGCTCGGTGCTTTGTGACCGCCTGGAGGGGTGGGATAGGGAGGGTGGGAAGGAGGGAGACGCAAGAGGGAAGAGATATGGGAACGTATGTGTATGTATAACTGATTCACTTTGTTATAAAGCAGAAACTAACACACCATTGTAAAGCAATTATACGCCAATGAAGATGTAAAAAAAAAAAAAGTCCTATTCATCCAAGGCAATATCCCAGTACCACCCTTTCACACTCAGACCTCTGCCACAAGGTGACTGCTCCCACCCTGCCCTCTGGGGACAAGACAGGAGGCAGGAGCCACTCCCAAGCCTCACACACAGGTGAGAGCAAGCCTGAACACAGTCCCCAGGGTCACACTACCCTGACCCCTGACTTTAGAGGCCCGATGCTCACAGCACAGCAACTTTCCCCCAGCAAAGGCCTTACTCCCAAACACATTTCAGATTTCTCTGAATCCCTTTTCGCAGCCTCAACAGATTCCCACGGTGGGTATTTATCAACAACCTGCTCTCGTGAGGTTATTACTAAGGGGATGAATGGGGCTGTGTCTTATTGCAGACTTTGCTCTGTGTGTGTTTGCGGGGCCATGGGAGTGGGGAAGGATGGCCAGAGACAAGCTAACAGTGACTGCCCAGGTCAGGGAGGATGACAAAAGTGCATCGGGGGCTTCCCTGGTGGCGCAGTGGTTGAGAATCTGCCTGCTAATGCAGGGGACACGGGTTCGAGCCCTGGTCTGGGAAGATCCCACATGCCGTGGGGCAACTGGACCCGTGAGCCACAACTACTGAGCCTGCGCGTCTGGAGCCTGTGCTCCACAACAAGAGAGGCCACGATAGCGAAGAGGCCCGCGTACCGCGATGAAGAGTGGCCCCCGCTCGCCACAACTAGAGAAAGCCCTCGCACAGAAACGAAGACCTAACACAGCCAAAAATAAATATAAAAATAAATAAATAAAAGATTACTATTAATTAAAAGAAAAAAAACAGTGCATTGGGTGTTCTAGGGGTTGAAGAGGAGGTGGGAAGGGAAAACCAGGGTGAACTTCTGGAGGCCAGGGCCCAACTCAAATGTCCTAAGGGACATGTCAGAGTTAGTGTTACAAGAAGACAGAGGAGGGACATTCCAAGCAGAGGGAAGAGTGCATTCAGAGGCACACAACTCCTGGCAGAGGACACCAGGAGCTAGCTCACTTCGCCTGAAGGTAGGAGGCATGGAGACAGTAGGAAAGGGATGGAATAAATGACGGACTCATCCAGGCTCAAGTGCCTGTCAGGAAACAAGGAGCCAAGTTAAGGAAAGATGAGCGACATTGTAAGACACGATCACGCACATCCCGTCAAAGAGATGAAAAGCTCTAGAAAACTGTAACATTTCACACAACTCACAGAAACTGTATTGTTTCAAATTTTTTCACAAAGGAAGTATGAAAAAAAACCCTCATCTTTCCTAGTCTCTCCCATTATATTCCATCTAACAAAACTTTTCGAGGTTTAGCAAACAATTCAAACACACACACAGATTCAGTGCTGACCATTCAGGAAAGCAGCAAAACAACATGAATGGTTTCTTCACGTCTATACAAATGTGACATGCTACACGGAAAGAACAACACACAAGAGAGAAGGCAAACTTTGCACAAGTAAAGGAAGTGAGACCATTTTAAAGCACACACTAATCACACCATACTCACTACTACGTAAATATGTGATAATGCCGTCAAAACTTTCCAATGGAGAAACCCAAGGTCTGAAAAAGTAAAAGATAAAAATCTCAAATGCTACGTATTCTAAATGTCATATTCCTTTTATTGGATTTTTTCCTTTCAGGGGTGCTAAGGAGTATACTTTTAAGCTCACATATTTAAAGAAAAATGCCCAAGGTTGTTCAGTCCTTGGTCCCAGAGCCTTCTTAATGTAATCCATGCATCTTACATATTTTCTGCCACACAGATCCAATACTATTTTTTAAATGGAATGGCCGGTTTGAAAGTCAGAAGAGGAATAAAGTAGTATTCAGTAGGAAAGTTTTAAAAGGACATAAAATATATACAGTGCCTGTTGGCTATTATAACAACAACAAAACAGCTTTTATCTTACAGCCTTTTTTATGCTTGAGGCCAGATTTTTGGTCACTTGAGCGGTGCTTTGACATCTTATGCAGTTATTATTGAACCTTTCATGTCCACCTCACTGCTTACAAATCCTAATGCTCCCTAAAAGCACTCCAAATGCAGGACATTAAGTCCCACAGCATGTATGTTATTTTAAGATTTAAATCACTATTTGATAGATGTTTTCATGTAGTTCACAGGTGGATATTGAAAAGAAAATTGGCATTCCAGGGTGACGGTAGCTTATTAATTCAGGAATTAAAGCCAGATACAAAGTCATCTTTCCTCCCTCAAATTACCAACAATCCCATAACGGTAAAATTCCTGACAATATTTTATATTGTCGTTAGAGATACAAAACTTTATAGTGGACCAGAGCTACCTAAATCAATCATCTTCAATCTTGTTATATATTTCAAAAAAGAGACGTGAGGAGAAAATTTTTCTCCTCAACGCTTGTAACATAAAACCTGTTTTCTTCCTGGGAATTCTACAAGAGAGTGAATGGGTGTAAGGGAATTTACATTTCAATGAAAAACACCGCTTAGAGTGTATTGTCACTTCCAAGCAGCCCGCTCAAGTTTGAGGCGCACAGTTGAAAGACCAAGGTGGGATGCCAGCAAAGCTGCCTTCGCATGCGATGTGAAGAGCTAAGAAGTGTCCCTGCAGCCCGGTTAACCAAGTCTCGTTTCACAGTGACTCATCTTGAAGGTGGCATGGCAGAGTGCTGGGTGTACGTGTGGTGTGTCTGTGGACTGTGTGCATGTGGATGGGGGCGGGGGTGATAAGAGCCATGAGACATAGGGGCTGAGAAATAAACCTTCTGGAAACAGTAGCTTGATTCAACCTCTAATGGGCTCAACCAAATTTTCTCAAAGCAGAGTATTATCTTCAGAAATTGTACATGGAAGAGGCCAGAGAGAAAGGTGAAAGGACATCTCAACTGGCAAAAGACATTTTCCTACTAAAAGTAACTTCTTGACCTGGAAAGTGGCAGAAAACAAGAGTGAGGGCTAGTAGATAAAACTGTATAGTTTAAACCAGCAAACGCAGAAGCAGGTGCCACGCCCAGGGAGGACTGTGTATGATGTTTGGAAAGAAGGGGCCTTTCTTCTCCAGGACAGCTTATCCAGAGGTCAAACTGTTCAGACGTGGGTTTCTTGCAAGTCTGCCACTAAGAGGCAAAGATGGAGCGGGGATGAAGCTGTATCAGTCAGGCCCAAGCTGTAACGGAGCTTAGGACACACCGTGGAAGAGCAAGGAGGTGGAAGCACGGCCTCACGTCTCAGGGGTCACTCTTGTCTAGTCATGTGACCCTGAACGATTACAGAACCTCTTAACATCAGTTCCTCACTGAAGTGTGGAATGACGCCTACGTCACAGGACTGCTAGGACTGGATGTCACAGTGGCTGTAAAAGTCTAGCTGAGTGCCTGGCCTCGCGAGGTATGTGATATATATTAGTTCCCGGCTGTCCTTCCCAAACCCACACACCAAGAGAATCTGGAGGGGCTTCCCTGGTGGCACAGTGGTTGAGAATCCGCCTGCCAATGCAGGGAACACGGGTTCGATTCCTGGTCCGGGAAGATCCCACATGCCGCAGAGCATCTAAGCCCGTGCGCCGCAACTACTGAGCCTGTATGCTGCAACTACTGAAGCCCGCGTGCCTAGAGCCCGTGCTCCACAAGGGAAGCCACTGCAATGAGAAGCCCACCCACGCACTGCAACAAAGAGTAAACCCCGCTCGCCGCAATTAGAGAAAGCCCACGCACAGCAATGAAGACCCAACAGAGCCAAAAATAAATAAATTAAATGAATACATTTATTGAAAAAAAGAGAATCTGGAAGCAGAGACTTCTGCCTCTGCTTTTGAAGCTAACAGATGGCTAATCTTACTAATACAGGCTGATGGATTAGTCTGGCACTACAGGGAAAGGGCAAACCTACAACCTCTTCCTCTGAGGCAACCTGTGCCTTGTCCCTTCACGCCTCCCTTACGGAGGTAAAACCTCATCACACTGCTCCCCAGAATGACTTTTATACAAATAGGATGAATCCCAGAAAGATGAATTACTGAATCTGTTTCTCTTCCCTTTCTCTAAATTGGAATGTTTTCAGACCAGCAAAATTTTCTTCCAGAAAGCTGACCTTTTAGTTTATTGTGATTCAGAATCAGAGATTCCTTTGTAGGGCGATTATTAAGTTAGATCCTACTCTACCACCTTAGGCCAATCTTAAAAGATAGGCACTCCTTTAGATTCCCTCCCTTCCCTCCCCCCACCCCGGAGGTTATCAGTCATTAATTCTTAAAAAGAATGCTCGGTCTATAGAAGAGTAAAGGGTTGACCTTAGCTGTGATTAATAGACACCAGTGACTAGCATCATGGATAGTTCGATACTGAAGAGTCAACTCATTACAAGAATTTCTCCTTCCTTTCACCTCACATTTGTAACAATTTAAATGGGATTAGGAACTGACAAGCATTAGACACCAAGTCCCTGGGAAACCGTGTGCAAACCGTGAGCACGGTCTCTATACCCATTGTTACTTCCAGTACTCACAGCAGTCCTGTGAGATGGGCGTTATTCCCCACCTCAGTTAGGAAATTGATTAGAGGTTTGGTCATCATTCAAGGGCGTGTGGCTAGAGAAGGGTGACCCCCAATGTGAGGCTGGGCTCCTGCCTCCTTGTAACTCCACCAAGCCCTGAATTCCTGGTACAGCTTTCTCCCCTCTCGACTCGGGACTCCCCAGTACGGTGCCATCATTTTGAAGTTTGAAAGTGTTGGACGCGTTCCATGTGATGGCGTGTTTGAACATGTTTTCTAAACCACCGCTTCAGTTCAGCTTTGGGTTTTCTGTTCTCAAGGAAGTCACGTGATGCAGCCTCCTCAACAGGACAGAGTAGGGAACAGACGGACCCAGTGACTGGCAAACGTGCCCCCCTGCCAGAACCCCAACCCAGGTGTTCCCCATTCCCAGCCCTCATGTACAAGGGACAATCCTGAACTTTGAGAGCTCCAAGTCAATACATTTAATTCTGGAAAAGAAGGGCACTATGAATAACCAAGATCCTTATGACCACATCACCTGAGTCCCCTCCTCCGTGCATGGCTGCCATCTCCTCTTTCTGTCTCCCTTATAGGACACTTGTGACTGCATTTAGGGCTGACCCAAGTAATCCAGGAAAATCTCTCATCTCAACATCCTTAATTTAATCATGTTTAGTCACAGCCAAGACCCTTTTTCTGAATATCAGGACAGGTATAGGTTCCAGGAATTAGGACCTGATATCTTTGAGAGCCATTATTCAGCCTACTGTACACCCATACTGGTTTATGACATTATTTACAACATTACAATGAGTTACAACATTATTCAAAAAAATTTTTTAACAAGTTAAAAGTAAAATTCACCCCAAAGATACACAGTGTAGTTAAGAAATAGTTGTAAATTATTGTCACCTCTAGCACACATCTTCCCTAAATTCTCTCTTTACTTTCCCAACATCTCCATGAAGGCAAATTTTATGCTTATTTCACAGATCAGCGGCCAAGTGAATGTTGAAGGCTCAGGGATCACATAGCACACTCATGTCTATATTTCCAGCTGATGACTGTTTTGACTGACATATTTGACAGACATATGAGAAGGCTGGATTGGTGATACCTTAACAGAGAACAAAGTCAGGCATATAAACCAGTGCTGGGGAGCTAGATGATCCCTCTTTTGTTGTAAGAACATAAACTAACTGAAGAATCACTTTTATTACCCCACGGGGTTCTCTGAGGACTAAATGAACCATAAAGCTCTTTACAACCAGCAGTTATTACATCCAAGAGTCTGGGCATGCTCTGTTTTTCCATTATAAGGAAGCCAGCTGTGAGGGTGACTGTAACATGCAAGGGAGTTGCTTAATGAGTATCTCACTGGCTTGTCTCTTTCTCAGTTATGTGAATGGCTCACCAAGCATGTCCCTACCCTTACTGGCCATTAATTTTTAAACTACCGAGTACTAGTCAGATTTCAAAAACACACACTTTTCGATGAAAACACGCTGCTCTTGTTAGTCTTCAGACTAGTTTAGGCCTCCCTTTACATGCTAACTTAGCACCTTCGACCTTCCCTTTTTTTTTTTTTTTTTGTAGGTACGCGGGCCTCTCACCGCCGCGGCCTCTCCCGTTGCGGAGCACTGGCTCCGGACGCGCAGGCTCAGCGGCCATGGCTCACGGGCCCAGCCGCCCCGTGGCATGTGGGATCCTCCCGGACCGGGGCACGAACCCATGTCCCCTGCATCGGCAGGCGGACCCTCCACCACTGCGCCACCAGGGAAGCCCGACCTTCCCTTCATTTAAATAATCTGGTCAACTGTTCACAGTGAGATGGGCTGTGTGTGCCACGCACAGAACACCCAGCATCTGCCTGCAGGTACAGCGCAGTCAGGCAGAGCTAATTGCCTACCTAATATCTCTTTGTCCCCTTGTTCTGTAACAATACTCTAGTTTTCAGATGAGCATGATGCTACTCAGAATCAAGGACACATTTTCCAGCCAAGATAGCTGTAAGGTTTCCAGCCATCATAGGTACATACCATATATAACCGCAAAATGTTCATTATTATAAAAGTATCCTCACTGCCCCATCCCCATTCTAAGTTGCTTCCTTATCTCTTGGCTTACCTCAACAAAACAAAGAGGAGGAGGAAATCAAGATTTTCACCGAATTTCCCTTCAACTACTCTGCAATCGTATATAGAGTATACTAAGAACATGAGATTCTTTCTGACACTACAGAAGGGAGAGATCCCGTCCTCCGCTCTCCAACCCTGCTGCACAGAAAGAGCACCCGCTTGCCTGAGTGCCACACGCAGTGCCATGTGGGCGGCCGGAGTGGGCGTAGAGAAGTGGGAGGTGGGAAACTGCCACGTGATAGAGTCTAGCAATTCTAACCCTTCAACGGCCCGTGTACAACATCCTCACATTCAGATTTACGTACACGTATATAAATAAAAGACCACCCTAATTAATAAATGATATTAAAAAGTTAAACCTTTGTCTACGAGACAGACTAACTGCCCCGCCTTCCACCTGACAATACTATATACCAATACACACAGACACACACACACACCAGTCACAGTAAATAAGAATAGCACCCCTGTATTCATGGTGCCTGGAACAGTGTTTTATCAGTAAGATGAAACCTGGTGACTAATTAAAAAATTAAACATCTTATATTCCAGACGGTTTCCAGGTTAAATGCTTACTAGCATGATAGTGAGAAACTGTGCTTAAGACACAGGTATGAGAAGGAAACAGAATGAACAGCAGGCAACAGCTCACTTATCACTAACAGCTGTAACGGCGGTTACACTGGCCAAATAGTAAACTACTTTGGAGGAAGTTTAAATTCAGTCATCTTTTATATGATATTCAAATATATCATCAGCTTCTTTTAAATGGGCGCTTGTCACTTTTGAGGCTGTGATAACATTCATTCTACTAAGGGAATGCCTGTTTAAAACCAAAAATAACTGAATTGTAATACTTCTCTGCGCTGCAAGACCAGTAACCCATCAAAATTTCAGATATTTGGCAAATATTCATTTAGGAAAATTCCACCTAATCACTTGATAGGTGTTCAGCAATAGTTAGTCAAAGATAAACAGAAGCATCTAATATTCTGAAAATTGAGCCACAGGGGCTGAAATTGATGTTTCAGGGGGGAAAATATGAGTTTATCTCAACTTGATATAAGCCTGAAACATAACTAAGGTAAGCTAGTCTTTTATGGGTAAAATCCTACGGAGGGAGGTAGATAAATTGGGCAGAATTGTAAATCCATGTTTTAGGGACCTGAGCAGAATCTAAATTGATACTATCCCTGTATCGGACGAACATGTCATAGCCATGAGATTTATTTTATTTAAAAGATGGCTAAAAATTCCCATGATAAGCTATTCAAACTGCAGACCTTTTGTATTTTTAGTCCGTGTCAACTTTTTCCGTGAAGATTCAGCCGAATATCTTTATTCCAAAGCTAATTCTTCCTCTACATTTAAAAGCAATGTACCCTTCAAGCATATCGGTCTTTGCATTAGTACACATTCTCAACTGCTCCAAAGTTACCATAGCAACCCTCACTAATTTGGCCTTGGCTAGATCTTTAAGGGGAGAAAAAAAGGTGAGTCTAAATATTAAGGACCAAATTGTCACAAAAATACTATATCACCAAAGATTAAAACCAGAAAAGTGTATATCTTGGGAGAATCACGGACCATCTTCCTGCTAGCCTGTGAGAAACTCAAAATTAAGATTTACGGTTAAAATGTACTTTAAGTATGTTGAATATCTAAAATGCAACTGGAGGCTTCCCTGGTGGCGCAGTGGTTGAGAGTCCGCCTGCCGATGCAGGGGACACGGGTTCGTGCCCCGGTCCAGGAGGATCCCGCGTGCTGCGGAACGGCTGGGCCCGTGGGCCATGGCCGCTGGGCCTGCGCGTCCGGAGCCTGTGCTCCGCAACGGGAGAGACCGCGACAGTGAGAGGTCCGTGTACCGAAAAAAAAATAAAAATAAAAATAAAAAAAATAAAATGCAACTGGAAAAGATCAGCCTCCTGCACGCCCCAATCCAGAAGCTACAGAGAACAGGAGGTGCCCGATAGTATACACCTGCTGTCTCACCGGAGACACATCCAGGGCCGAGCAGGAGCGCCTGGCCAGAGGACAGGGAGATGCTCAGTGTTAAGGGATCCGCCCAGAGCTGCTCTGACACCCAACTCTGCCCATTTCTCCTATGACTAGAAACACGTTCAACCCCCAGTGGGCACTTGTACTACACGGAGAACTGACTTCTGTAAAAACCCCGAACACTAGGACCCTACTAAGGGCTTTAAGAACTAACCCATGCAAATGCTAATACTAGGCAGTTTTCACTAAAAAACAGGGAAAACTCGAACATTTGCTTACTCCCCAATGCAACTAAAATGTAGCAAAAAGAAGATTCTTTCCTTACCACACCACAGGCAATCAGAACCTATTACTAACGTAAAAGCATTTCAAAGTTATTACAGATAGGGTTTTGCTGTACGTGTCTATGTGTGTACGTTATTTAATAAATCTTTACATATCAAAAGGGCTCAAAGTGTTCTACAAAAAGATACTTACGTAGGAAACAGCATCATCTGGAGAACTGCGTTCTGAACTGGGCTCTGAAAGTTACTTTGGTTTTCTTGCCCCTTTGACCATCTGCACACTACCTTAGAATGCTAAAGGGAAAGCAGAGATCAAAATAATTTTTAAAAATTAAGAGTACTTTGGGGCTTCCCTGGTGGCGCAGTGGTTGAGAGTCCGCCTGCCGATGCAGGGGACACGGGTTCGTGCCCCGGTCTGGGAGGATCCCACATGCCGCGGAGGCTAGGCCCGTGAGCCATGGCCGCTGAGCCTGTGTGTCCGGAGCCTGTGCTCTGCAACGGGTGAGGCCACAACAGTGAGAGGCCCACGTACCGCAAAAAAACAAAAATTAAGGGTATTTTATAAGCCTGACACATTGAGCCACTGCTTCACTGGGTGGAGCAGAAGAGAATTCCCTCCATCTTCTGATGCCTACCAGTACACGGACATGGGGGAATACTCTGGAAAGGAATGAACGTGCAGAGCTCAGAACTGGGAAGGAAAGCATCAAACAAATGGACAGAGACCAGTTAGTGCTCTAGACACCCCTCCCCACCTGAGGGGCTTTCCAGAGCGACCTTCACACCTGCCCCTCCCATACCTGTAATGGCCGCTGGACTAGATTATTCCTATAAACGAAGGACAATGTTGGCACCTGGGTGAAGCAACCCCCTTAAGCCTTTATAGCACATGAAACTACATGCTCCATTTCGGGTTGTTTGAAGTTTTAGTTTGCTTCTTTTGAGGCTTAGCTTAAATTTAGGTTTTAAACCAAGAAAGCAACCAACAGAACATCTGAAGTCCGAGCTGGAAGTCATTTTAACCACCACACCTTTGACAAGAGCCTGCTGGAAACCAGGTGTCCAATGGAGCGACAGGAGAAGTAACCATGACCAGTGAGACAGCCTCTGCCCTCAAAGAACTTGCACCCCTAACACCCCAGAGTCAGGCAGCCTTCTCCCCTCTACCCACACTGCAGCCCTCAGTTACTTTAATAACATAACCACAACACCTAGTTCCAGAAGGTTTCTCAGGAGAATAGAAGAGCTTTTATTTTCCCCTTGATCCTTGCCCATCCTGTGGCTCCTCCCGGTGGGCCTCTGAGGGGCTGAGTTATCTATTTGGAGTCCTCTGCTCAACCCCTCAATTCTGCTTGGCTAGTGTGGGGTAGGGGTCAGGGGTGGAGAGAAGAGGCATTAGGACAAGCATAAGGGAGACAGGATATTAAGACCAGAGCCCGGGAAGAGAGGTGCACACGTATCATTGATCTACGGGGGAGTGGGCGAGCGGAGGTGAGCCTAAATGAGCTTGATTTCAGAAGAGGTACCGTCCTGCTGCAGTGCTCTGGGTGGCAAGGAGAAAACATGCAGCCTTTCATATGCACCTGACCTGAAGAAGTCCAATTTCTCTGCTGCCCGTTACCTATAAGAGATGGCGACTAACTCCCAGCCCTGCCCAAGGTGGCAGATGAAAGGCGCAACACTTTCTAACCACCTTATTTTTCCAGCTGAAGGAGATGATATTTCTGCTAAGGATGATGTTTAAAAACTGGATTTGCTCTGCCAACATTGGTCAAAGTATTTTCCTCAATGGATGCTTTACTGTGAAAAGGTGTCATTCACCAGATGTGCATTTCCAGGTTTAAAAAGCAATTTCCTAGTCTCCCTCTGATATGAAAAGAGGGGCCTGTATGTTATACTGAAAATACTGTTTACAGAAGGAAGATTCCACCGTGAGCCTGTCCAGACATATTCATTCTTCCCCACATAAACCTACTCCACCTCTATTTATGCTAGACAGGAAATAAATGTGCAAACAACATCAGTAAAAAGCAGCTGAGGGCACACATTCTTTGACTAAGTTGGGATGCCTGATTCACAGCTGTTCCTACTCCTGAAAATGTTTTTGTAATAAACAATGGCGTTTAAGAAGTATTTCGTTCCACGTTCCAACACTTTATAATTTACACCAATACACTGTTTGACTTTCAGCCTGCTTTTCCCTTTGTAACACTATGATGTAGGTGTGACCGGTATCCTGGACCCATTTTATAAATAAGGGGGCTGAGACATTGAGACTGTGCTTTGCTCAAGGTCACTCAGATGCTAAGAGAACCAGGACTAGGGAAAAGCAATCAACTCTGGTTTATACACTGTTTGAGAAGAACAAAGTCAGCATGTCACCGCCACACCTGACTTTCAGTCAAAGGCCAAATTAAACACTGAGCCTGCTAATTTTATTTAGATAATGCTGCTCTGACAGCTAAGAGACTGCATTTTCTGTTGCTTCCGCAGCTGTACACAATGAGTTGTTCTGTTAAAAAAAAAAATTCAGAAAATGTTGGCCTGGATAGAGAGAGAGCATCCTTCCTGGCCTTTGCAACAGTAGAGACTTTGTTTCTAGTCCCAGGTACTAAAGTGTCCATATTGGGCCTATTTCCTTCTTCCGAGTGCTTGTTTTACTCTCCACCTCCTCCCTCCATCACCACCCATGTAATATTAAGCACTGTGGACAGGTCTTAATTTAACTCTTGAGTCTAAAAATAAGGTGGCCAATTTTGTTACAGTCCATCATTAAGTCCTTCATTAAATAAGAGACCAGGACAAAAGTACCATGGATTTGCTGCCCACAGAGAGGCCTGTTGACCAACAGGTGACTTTCCAATCACCACCTTATCAGCATCCATCTTAACATCATGGACAAAGTAAGAGACCATCAGAGGCAGAAGCTGAAATCACCCTTCTCCCTCCACCTCTCCCCACCACAGGTGCCATGGTATTATCCACTCACCCCGGGCAAAGGTGAGGCAGGTGCACTGGGGCTAAAAACACAAGAAAGGGAGAATTCATTGCAAGCCACTTAGTATTCCTATAAGTATTTTAGCAAATTCGTTTCTGTTCTAAATGTGAATATGGGCTTGCAACAACATGGAGGGACTTGGAGGATATTACGCTGAGTGAAATAAGTCAGACAGAGGAAGACAAATACTGTATGATCTCACTTACATGTAGAATCTAAAAAATACAACGAAAGAGAACAAACTAGTGGTCACCAGTGGGGATGGGGAAGGGGGGAGAGGCAAGAGAGGGGTAGGAGATTAAGAAGTACAATCCATTATGTTTAAAATAAGTTGCAAGGATATACTGTACAACACAGGGAATATAGCCAATATTTTATAATAGCTATAAATGGAATATAACCATTAAAAATTGTGAATCACTATGTTGTACACCTGTAACATATTTTACAGCAACTATACTTCAATTAAAAAAATAAACATGAATTTGGGAAGGAAATTAAGGGAGAAAAATGTCAAGTCTGCTTCATTGGTGAATTCTCCGTTTCTACCCTCTGAAACCTTTACTTTGCTTCCAGTGCACACAAAACACATCTCTGCACCCTTGCTCATCTTCGCTTGGCATAGTCAGAAGTTCCTTCAGAGCCCCCAGCTCCGTGGACTAAAGCACCAAGCGAATAGAGCCTGTCCTGTCCAATGCGGTGGCGCCCAGGCCATGTGTCCACTGAACATGTAATGTGCAGCTATAGTCTGAATTGAGATGTGGGGAAAAAAAAAAAAAAAGACAGTAATATACTTCATTATTGGTTGTACATTGATTAATATATTGAAATGATATTTTATATATACTTGGGTTAAATAAAATATAGTAAAGTTACTTTCACCTGTTTCTGTCGATTTTTTAATGTGGCTACTAGAAACCCTGCCACTTCTGCACCCCTCCCCCTTCCAGCCCCAACTGAGCCTGCTTCCCCTTTGTTCTGCCTATATCCAGCCTGGCAGGCACATCAGGAATAAGACAGTAACGCTCCAACTAGTCCTTATTTCATCTATCAGTTTCTCAAAACCAACACACAGCTCCGCACCACATAAATGAATTTATGTTATTGTCTGTCATAGCTGCTGGACTTCTGAGCATCCCCATCTATCATTTATGTTTGCTGAACCTTTGCTAATTCATCCTCGAGTCTGCCCCGTTGGTGTGTATTAGACTGTAGGCAGCGCTGATCCACAAAAAGCCTATTTCGATCCATTTGTGCAGAATGCATTGGTAGGAGTTGGGGGGGGGTGCTCTATCTACACAGAGGGCCTTTAAAACTCCCATTCCATTATCTCACGCGCACAGCAGCCACTAGAAAAACTGCCCCATGGAAATGGAAGGGTGAGCAGAGCAGCACCCAGTCCTAGAGAATCCAGAACTGTGAGCGGTGTGGCACGTGCACCACTGAACATCTGTGGATAACAGAGTGTATATCGCACATGAGTGCCACCATTTGGGGACCACCATCTCCACAATAAAATGCCCAAGCACGGTCAGCTAGTCTGTGTTCCCCAAAGGGACCCATACAGTTCAGAAGTGAAAATCATCAATTACCAGCAAGAGCTATTTAATGGAGAGAATCAGCACCCCTCACAAGGCTCCTCTACGCCAAATCACACTGGATAAGAATCCCAACGTGGGACTCCTGAGATGACTACATCATTCACACAGGTAAACCAACCTCACCCGCGCTGTGCCAGGCCCTGTACAAAGCACTAGGGCTACTGAGATTAAGAGCATCTTCCTCAAGGAGTTTCCCGATGGCTAGCAAAGGACAACAGGTGGTAAAAGTCGCCATCAACTATAATGAGTGCAATGGGAGCAGAACAAGGACCCGAGGCAAAACCCAGGAGGGAATGACTCACCACGGGAAGGTCTCCAAAGGGTCAGACAAGTGTGGGCCACTGAGCCAGCCTAAGGAGGTACCCATCGACTCCATGGGTACTACAGAGCCAGGAAAGGTTTTAAGCAGGAAAGACTTCATCAAACATGACTTCCTGGCTTCTCCCTAATCATATTAATACAATAAGCTGTAGATGTGATCTACACAAGGAAGATCAGTGTTCTTCATCCAAGAGATGCCCATAGTTACCAAACCTCATAGTTACCAAACCAGGCTCAAGATAAGTGTAAGCACGTTGGTCCAGCTGCAGGGTGAACCCTGCTCGTGTCATGAGACAAACACAGTGCATCACCATCAGCATTTTCTGAACAAATGAATTAGAACAGAACAGTAAATGTCAGGGTGTGTTGTATATACCAATGGTTAAGTGTTGCTCTGTGAGTCTCTGTTGTTTAGTTAGACAGACATGCACACTTCTGCACGTCATCTCACACGGGTATCTGGGGTCATGATGCAAAACTGTTTTACTCCGGGTCACAAGGTGTTAAAGTCATTTCTTAAAGTGTATGTCACAAGTAGTGAATTATTAATAAATCAGTAACAGAGGATCTCTAATGGGCCCCTACCATAGTTAAATAAATCAGAACTTGTTTTTGTATTGGTTTCAGTCTCCTGCTTAATGCCAACAGAAATGCTGACCCATAAGCACTATTTCAGGTAAGTCATTTGTCCCACTGAGTCCTACGAAGCAGTCCTCTTTATACACACCCCCCTAATCTACTCTAATCTAATTTATACACATTCCTTTGGATGTGTCTCTGGAACTCTTGACCTGTTATAAAAATGTAATTCTCCTCTAGTCTCAACTTTTTGTTTACACTTTCCCCACCTACTTGTTTTAATGGCAATCTGGCTTTTCCTTCACAACACCACTTCTCATAAACCAGGGATGATGCTTCCCCAAATTTCCTTAACTCGCAGGACCAAAGAAGGGAGGGTCATTCATCACCATTCCCATTGAACTTTCTTCCAGGCCATGTCCTATCACCTCCATTCCAAGATCTCTCCCCGCACCTCACTCCTGTCTCATGCCCGAACCTTGTCACTCTTCTCCATCCTGATCCACGACTTTCCTTTCTTGCCATAATCACTGTGCACCTCCCATGCCCACCTCTGTTTGGAGGCTTCAAGAAGGTGGATGAGGGCTTCCCTGGTGTCACAGTGGTTAAGAATCCGCCTACCAATGCAGGGGACACAGGTTCGAGCCCTGGTCTGGGAAGATCCCACATGCCGCGGAGCAACTAAGCCCATGCACCACAACTACTGAGCCTGTGCTCTAGAGCCCACGAGCCACAACTACTGAGCCCATGTGCCACAACTACTGAAGCCTACGTGCCTAGAGCCCATGCTCCACAGCAAGAGAAGCCACCGCAATGAGAAGCCTGCGCCCTGAAATGAAGACCCCAACACAGTCAAAAATAAAAACAACTTAATTAATTAAAAAAAAAAAAAAAAAGGTGGATGACCTTGGGAATACCCAAAAGCACAGTTCAGAGATTTCCTCCTCCACCTAAAGATTTCACCTCCATTCTACTCACACTGCACACAAGCCCCACCACACCTTGGACCTTATCACTACCCAGAAATACTCCACCTTTAAGATCTAGGCTTCCAAACCTCTGGCTGTAGCTTTCTGTTTACCTACTTCTCTACTTCCTTATTCTTTTAGGTCCTGCCCTTCATCCTCATCAGAGCTGGTTCCTTGACTCTTGCTACTGCCCTCCATCTTACCCATACTGGCTTCACGAGCCTCCTTGTTGATTTGGGACTTCAAGGCCACCCAATGTCAATGATGCTCACATGAACACCCTGGGGTCCCTGTTTCTTTCTTTCTTCTTTTTTTTGGGGGGGGAGGGGCCATACCTCATAGCATGCAGGATCTTAGTTCTCTGACCAGGGATCGAACCCATGCCCCCTGCAACGGAAGCACAGAGTCCTAAGCACTGGACCGCCAAGGAAGTCCCTGGGGTCCCTGTTTCTATGACTTTCTCAGAACCAACATGCCAATCCCTGAGCCTAGTTACCCCGTTCATCTTCTCTCAGCTTGGAAAAATTCACAGGAACATGCTGATTGGCTCTATGAGGAAAACTGAGAACTTTAGTTGCCTCTTCAAAACTGCCCAAGCTTTCAATCCAACCCTGGCTGAGGCACGATCACTTTCTCTACAGCAGCTGTTTTCGTTTCTCCATTCTCCTATCCTTCTCCTTCTTATATCAGCAGATGACTCCCCTCAATACCCTTCCTCTTTCCATCTCATCACAGAGGAAGAGATGTCCATGTTCTCTGCATCTGAGCAGGGGTGGGAAAGCTGGAGCTGCTGCGGCAGCATCATTCAGCGATGAGAGAATCATTCTCAAACCTCAGTGTGCATCAACCTTTACCTGAGTGATTTGGTTTTTTGAATCTGTGGTGGAGAATTTTTATTTATTTGTTTGTTTATTTATTTATTGAAGGATAGTTGACTTACAATGTTTCAGGTGTACCGCAAAGTGATTCAGTTATATATACATACATATATATGTACATTTATTCTTTTTCAGATTCTTTTCCATTATAGGTTACCTGAGTGATTTGTTAAAATGCAGACTCCAGGGCCCTAGAGATGGATTTGCAGGGTCTGGAGCAAACCCCAGAAGCCTGTGACCCTTATGCAGGTGGTAAGTGAATTTGAGAATCACCGTTCAAAGTCATCCTCTCACTCAGATGATGGAGCTGCCTCAACTTTTGCCCTGTGAAATACCAGAGACAGGAACAGCTGGATATTACAAATTATTTGAAGAAAAAAAAAATCAATGAACATTTAAGCCAAGCAAGACTGAATGAGGAAAGTACGGAAATGACAAGAACTGTGAATTCTTTTTTTTTTTTAAGAACTGTGAATTCTTGAATTCTTATTCTAGCACCTAAATGGGTTCAAATTTCTTAGCAAAAATGAAAGATATATGACAAAAATGTACAAATGGCTAACTCCCCCACCCTAAGAATTCAATGTTTCACTAAAAGCAAACAAACTGAATTTACCAAACAATAAGCTTAATATTCATTTTTATTTCTGTGTATTTTCACCACTGAGCTTTCTACTAATACTTTTCCTGATCAGCATGACTTAGAATCATGGGAGAAAAGAGTTGTCAACAGCCAGGAGACCTTTATCCTAATCCCAAATCTGCCACTAACTCTACCATTGAATGAAGTTGATGAACTTCTCTGTGCCTCAGTGTCCCCATATACAAAATAAGGATTTGCACTCTTAGAGGAACACAAAAATGTTCAGACCAAAAAGCCAGTGGAAGACCGTCCTACAAATGCGAGACAAGAGAAAAATCACTGTGTAACAAGCTTGTACCAATCCTGTCCTCCAGCAGCCTTGCTTGGAGCCCCTCTATGCCTTGAATGATGACACTGTTCTATGGCTTTTAAGCATCACAGCATGAGGCAGCATCTGGTGGGGAGATTCATACAGGAAGGAAGAGACCTCAGCAGTGTTTGCTCTTCATACCTTTTGATGTTTCAACAAAAAAGCAAAGCATTCTTTCAAACCAGCCATAACAGCGGCAGAACCAAAAAGACAAGCGATGAGTTGCATGTAGAATCCAGTCACAACCCAGAAGAAAGATGCACCAAAACTATCTTGTGTGAGAAGAGAATAAAATCTACATCACTGAAAAGTGCAAATTCCTACTAAAACTTTAAGAAGACTGATAGAAAAGAGACAGCGAGAAGAAGGGGAGGGAGGGAGAATACAAGGTAAATTCTGCCCAGAACAAACTATTAGTAGTGGTCACAGTTAAAACAAAACCAAAAACAAGTAAGCAACAGAAAAAGGAAAAAAAGAGAAACAGAAAGACAATGTATGGCTATATTTTGCTAATTCTACCAAAACTCAAGAACTGAGAACTGATCAAGAATGAGAACAATGCTGTGCGGCGTGACCAAAAATGAAAAAAAAAAAAAAAAAAAAGAATGAGAACGAAGCTAGTCCACATAGAACCTAGAAACCAAGACCACCCAAACCAAGGTTTTGAACTTAAGACATGAACAAAACACATGAAGAAATAAAGAAGTCAGACAGTGTTAGCCTTTAAGCACACAGGTTTTGAAGTCAGACAGAGTTGGAATACAGTTTATGTTGCCAGTTAACCGTGACCTTAGAAAAATTACTTAAGTTTTTCCAGGACTCAGTTTCTCCACCTATAAAATGGGGATAACCCCGTGTAAGTTGATTGCTCCGGGCACCACGCCTGGTGACTGGACACTCAGTGTGATAACCCCTGTAGTAAAGAATGTTTGAGACCATGGAAAATTCCAAACACCTCCCAGCTCTCCAGCTTCAAAAAGCCTGAGAAACAAAATGTGAACTCTGGGATCAAATGTCAGTTGCTCAACTTCCCCTTGGCTGGAAAAGATTCATATTGATTATTTGTATTTAAAAATATGAGCGCTCTGAGAAGTTATGCTTTCATCTGTCAGATCACACCTGACTGGCACTTATCCAACACAAGCCCAAGGTTAGAACTCAAAACCTGTGAAATTAAAAACAAAAGTCTCCCAACTCTGTGTCCCAACCCCAGGCTTGGCTGATAATCCCGCTGAGTCTAGATCTGCCCCAAGGCATTTGACCTCCCAGTGTCCTCTGTTCCCTAAATCCAGTCCCTTGTCAAACCCTATGGCTTCTCCCTTTATAACCTTAATGTCTGTGCCTCCCACTCCCGCTCCACAGTCCCTGGTCACTGCCCAGCTGGATGGCAGCCCCTGAGGCTCCAGCCACAAGCACCACACCCTGGCAGGCAGGGCTGGCTGGTACCCTGTCTTCTCTGGTTCCACTGAGACAGCCTACTGAGCCTCACCCTCGCCCAGGCTACGCCCCACGACCTTCTTCTCACAGGTTACTGCCTCTCCCTACCATTGGGATGTGCCTTGCTGGGTCGAGCCCTGGCCTCCCAAAAAAGGTCCTGTGTCTCTCTGGCCTATGACTCTCGAGGCCAGCCAGTTAGAAGGCAGCCCCAAACAGACCAGTCCTCAGCGGCAGGCCCTCCCCTTGGAGGAGCCAGACCCTGAGAAGGGCCCCTGCTCTCAACTCAGCTGCGCCCCCTGCCCCACCAGCCTGCCAGCAGCTGCACGGAGCAACCCCGCCCTTCATCTTGTCCCCCTGGATGGCAGAACTGAGGGCAGAGTCAGGGAGAGAACAAGGAAGAAGGGGGAAATGAAGAATTACCATAGAAACATGAAAGCTATTTATGGTTTGAAAATGCAGTTAGGAATTCCTTAAAACTTCATTAACGTTCTGTATAGAGCAGCAACATGTCTCTCAATAAGTTGATTACCAAGAAAGGTATTTCCCTCCCAATTCCAAATTTCTATTAGCATTGCGTATGAACACAGCCATGGGCAGCATCCTTAGGAATAAAGACAGTGATGTCCAAAAGCGCAGAGGAAATCCAGAGGATTCTCTAAAGCATTCTCCAGTCCATAGATTCTTTTTCTTGAAGTATGTAATCATAAATACTCAGAGTTAAGCAATCCCACACGCCAGGCTCTCCCTTGCTTAAACATTTGTAACATTTCTCCTTTCAGAGCTGATTCTCTAACTCACTACTGGGTAAGGCCAGAGCTTGAGGCTTGATCTAATCAATGAGGTGTCCTTTTGGTATCTGAGTTGTAAGCACTGACACAAAAGGAATCACACCCGTGTTTTGTTTCCTTTCCAGGGCACATACAAAACTGTCCCAGACTCGCTAATACAAAGAACAGCTTGGCTCACATAAAGGGCTCTTTGAAGATAATATTTCTAAACAAGCCCATCACCAAGGGAAGGCTTTTTCGCTTTGTTTATTTTCAGAGGTAAGACAGAAAAAGTAAGCACAGCAAAAGATTTGTATGCATTTTCTCTTTCCTTAAAAAAAGGAATATTATATTTCAGGAACTTTCCTTGGGAAACACAATAGCAACCCCATTCATAACTACTTGCTCAACTGCAATTTGCAAACTCCCTCTCCATTTCTTGCCAAGATTCCCTCTCCCATTCCCTGACCTTCATAACAGCTCCAGCTGGATTTCCTTCCTCAATCCCCAAAGAGAACCCACTATCTTCAATTCTGCACAGTTGTCCTAAAAAACTGAAGAACTGAAGTTCTTAAAATAGACTTATTTTCATCATTTAAATATATTTTGCAGAGATTAATATGAAATCTACTCAGCAGTATTAATTCTTTTGGAAAGGCAACTCCTTTCATTTAAACAGCGAGATTTCCGGCATCATAGAGAATTTTCAAAGTCCATATAGATAGCAGACTTGTTTGCCTCATTTCAGCAAAATTCGCACTGCAAAGAAGCTATCAAGTTAGCTTTCTGGGCCTACCTGAAAAGAAAACTTAATCCATTTAGTATTATTTAATATGGTAGAGGAAGGAACAACTTAGTTTAAAATGGCTCACGATTCAAAAACATCAAGGCATAAATAACCTTAGTACCATCATCATTTAGACCAAGTCATCATCTAATTCCCGGTTTGGTTTCTGACAGTAATAAAGTCTATTCCCCTTACCCCCCCAAACACACACAAACTGCCCCTTTCTGGGGTCAATTTCAAAGGCTATGTACACACCCTGTAGAAGGCAGCTTCTAAGGTGGCCCTCAGTGATCCTCACCTTCTTGAATTCATCCCTTTGTGTAATCCTTTCCCCTTGAACACAAGACAGATTTAGTAACTTGATTCTAATGAATAAAACACAGCAAACTACGGGATGTCATTTTTGAGAACTTGAGGCTACAAGAAGACTGGCTTCTGCTGTACGTGCCGTTTCTTGCTCTCGGGCTCGCTCACCCTGATGAAAGCCAGCTGCCACGGTGTGAGCTGCCCTAGGGAGGGCCCATATGTCAAAGGAAGCCTCTGGCCAACTGCCGAGGAGGACTAGGTCCTCAGTCCCAAACTCTAGCTGCCAACACCAAGTGAGCTTCCGGAAGCAGATCTGTCCTGCCTGAATCTCGAGAGGACCACAGCTTTGTGAGAGACCCAGAACCAGGGGACCCAGGAAGCTCTGCACAGATTCCTGACCCTCAGAAGGGAGATCGGCTCAGTGCTTTGTGACCACCTAGGGGGGTGGGATAAGGAGGGTGGGAGGGAGACACAAGAGGGAGGAGACATGGGGATATATGTATATGTACAGCTGATTCACTTTGTTATACAGCAGAAACTAACACACCATTGTAAAGCAATTATACTCCAATAAAGATGTTTAAAAAAATAAAATAAAAACAAAGAAAAATAAAACAAACAAACCAAAAATTTGTCGCTTAAGTCACTAAGTTTGAGAGTAAACACAGTCATGGATAACGAATACATATGCCAGACATTCTCTGCCCTCCTTCCACCATTATGATTAGCTCTCCATGACATCATCTAAACCCTTCAGCCTGTAGAGAAACACACCTCCTAGGGTGAAGAGCCACTTTGTAAAGTAGTTATCTCTCTTTTTTGAGATATGCCCTAAAAATATGTGTTTTTCATTTTTCCTTCATTGCCATTAATATTAGTGTTTGGGACTTAATTAAGAAGGCTTTATACACAGACTTCATCATTTTATAAACTGTGAGCAATAATTTCAGCCACAGTCATTTTAATACACAAGCTACCTCTTCCTCTCTTCATTCATTGAAAAATACTCTATACTCTTTTCTGGGTATCTTCTAGTTTACTGTAGTGGCATTAAGTTGTCTAGAATTACTAAACAGTGGGTCAGTGGGTCACATCTGACTATAATATAGAATCTTCCATCAACACAAATATCAAATTTGACCTCCAGGCTGACAGTCTAACCAAATCATCTAGAATCCTGTCTACCATGAATCTAATTCATATCCTACTTGTTACCTCCAGGAGAACTAAAACATACAGGAAACAGGATACAATCAATCCTCATTAGTAACAAAAATTCAATGCTGGGCATTAAATAATTCATTCAAATATGGGGGAGACACGATGTCACGGATACCTTATAATTGGGGTATTTGACCCAGATGGTGATGTCAGAGAAGGATTCCCTGAAAAAAGTGAGCTTCCGTCTGAAGACAGAGCAGAGTCTCACTCGATAATGAGGAAAAGGAAGCAGCACATGCAAACATCCCGTGCAGGAGAAAACATGGAAATGAAAAGGGGTCAACGTGGCTGGAAGATAGAGCAATAGGGAACAGGGCACATGATGAAACTGGAGAAGCTGGAACGACTGGACTATGTGGAACCTATGAGTCCCTAAAGCACTTCGGTTTTTATCCTGAGTATTGAGAAACCACTGGAAGATTTTGAACCGATCAGAATTTTGAAAAGATTCATCTGATGAAGGACTGAAGCAACCAGAGGTGTGGGGAAACCAGTTAGAGACCACTATAGCAATCTAGCAAGTGATGTTGGAAGCCTGCAGTAGGTTGATGCTGGAATAGAGAGGTGAATACACGAGAGAGATTTAGGAGGATGGTGGGTTAGATACAGGGAGATACCCATGCACACACATACAGAGAGATTAATAAAGCAAACAAAAGTGAAGGAAGGAATTTCAAACTCATGAGTAAAAGCTTTAACCTCATAGCAGTGAGCTTTTTTGAGCACAGAATTATTAGTTGTTTGGTCTCCATCTCCCAAAGTGACCCTATTGTGCCTGTTTCCACACGGTGGACGCTCACAAAAAAACTGGTAAATGGTGTTTAGACATCTCATGTATGTTTGGAGTACCTTCTATACTCATTTTATCTGCTAAACACCATTTAATCATATTCAACAGCTTTACTAAGACCTCTCCAAGCCAGGCTGAGCAAAGGAACTTTTCTTTAATAACAGCTTTAATGAGATATATATACAACTGACTCTTTCAAGTGTACAATTCAGTGGTTTTTAGTATACTCAGAGAGTTGTGCAATCATCACCATAATCAGTTTTAGAAGATTCTGGTCCCAGCAAAAAGAAATTCATACCATTAGCATCACTCCCCAACTCCCCAATCCCACCAGCCCTAGGCAACCACAAATCTACTTTCTGTCTCTGTGGATTTGCCTATTCTGGGCATTTCATATAAATGGAATCCTAACAATATGTGTGGCCTTTTGTGTCTAGCTTCCTTCATTCAGCATATTTTCAAGGTCCACCCATGTTGTAAGTATGTATCAGTACTTCATCCTTTGTTTTTTAAGATTATTTTTTATAGAGCAGTTTTAGGTTCACAACAAAATTGAGGGGAAGGTACCGAGGCTTTCCATATACCCCCTGCCCCCAAAGACATGCACAGTCTCTCCCATTATCAACATCCCCTGCCAGTGTGGAACATTTGTTTTAACTGATGAACCTACATTGACATATCAATCACCCAAAGTCCACAGTTACATTACAGTTCACTCTTGTTTCTATATATTTTGTGGGTTTGGACAAATATATCATGGCATTTATCTATCACTGTGGTATCTTACAGAGTATTCTTACTGCCCTAAAAAATTCTCTGTGCCTCTATACTCATCCATCTCCCCACAACCAGTGATATTTTTACTGTCTCCACAGTTTTACCTTTTCCAGAATATCAAATACTTGGAATCATATAATATGTAGCTTTTTCAGATAGGCTCTTTTCACATCATAATATGAATTTAAGGTTCCTCTGTGGCTTTTTATGGCTTGATAGTTTATTTCTTTTTAGTGCTGAATAATATTCCATTGTCTGGATGTATCAAAGTTCATTTATTCATTCATCACTGAAGGACCTCTTGATTGCTTCCAAGTTTTGGCTGTTATGAAAAAAGTTTCTATAAACTTCCATATGTAGCTTTGTGTGTGGACATAGCCTTCACTCCACTGGGTAAATAGAAGGAGCACAACTGCTGGGTCATATGGTAAGAATGTGTTTAGTTTTGTAAGAAACTGTAGAACTATATCCCAAAGTGACTGTACAATTTTGCATTTCCACAAGCAACAAATGAGAGTTCCTGTTGCTCCACATCCTCGTCAGCATTTGGTGTTGTCAGTGTTCAGATTTTGGCCATTCTGGTGGGCGTGTAGTGGTGTTTTGTTGTTGTTTTATTTTGCATTTCCCTGATGACCTATGAAGTGGAGCATCTCTCCTTATGCTTATTTGCCATCTATATATCTTCTTTGGTGAGGTGTCTTTGGCCCATATATTAATCAGGTTGCTTTCTGACTGTTGGGTCTTAAGAGTTCTTTATGTATCTTGGATAACATTCCTTTATCAGTGTGTCTTTTGCAAATACTTTCTCCCAGACAGTGGCTTCTCTTCTCGTTCTCTTGACATTGTCTGTTGCAGAGCAGAAACTTTTAAATGTAATGAAGTCCAGCTCACCAATTCTTTCTTTCATGGATCATGACATTGGTGCTATATCTTAAAAGCCATTGCCAGGGACTTCCCTGGTGGTCCAGTGGGTAAGACTCCGTGCTCCCAATGCAGGGGGCCAGGGTTCAATCCCTGGTCGGGGATCTAGATCCCACATTCATGCTGCAACTAAAAGTTCGCATGCCACAACTAAAGATCCCACACGTCACAACTAAGACCCTGTGCAGCATGCATGCATGAATGAATGAATAAATAAATAAATAAAGCTATTGCCATACTCAAGTTCATCTACGGTTTTCTCCTTTCTCATTAGCCTCTGAGAGTTTTATAGTTTTGAATTTTACATGTTGATCTGATCCATTTGAGTCAATTTTTGTGAAGGGTGTAAAGTCTGTGTCTCAATTTCATTGTCTGCATGTGGATGCCCAGTTGTTCCAGCACCATTTGTTGAAAAAAGACCATCTTTGCTCCACTGTATTGCTTTGTTCCTTTGTCAAAGTTCAACTGACTGTATCTACAGGGGTCTATTTCTATGCTCTCTGTTCTGTCCCACTGATCTATTTGTCCATTTTTTCACCAGTACCACACTGTCTTGATTACTGTAGCTTTATATGAAGTTTGAAGTCGGGTAGTGTCATTCCTCCAACTTTGTTCTCCTTCAATATTGTGTTGGCTATTCTAGGTCTTTTGCTTCTCCATATAAACTTTAAAATCCAGTTGTTGATATCCACAAAATAACTTTCTGGAATTTTGATTGGGATTACATTGAGGCTATAGATCAAGCTGGGAGGAACTATCTTGACAATATTGAGTCTTCCTATCCATGAATATGGAATATCTGTTTATTTAGTTCTTTGATTTCATTCATCAGAGTTTTGTGGTTTTCCTCATATAGATCTTGTATACATTTTGTTAAATTTATACCTAAGTATTTCATTTTGGGGGATGCTAATGTAAATGGTAATGTATTTTACTTTTAAATTCCACTTGTTCATTGCTGGTACATAGGAAAGCAATGGACTTGTATGTTAACCTTGTATCCTGCAAGCATGTTATAATTGCTTATTAGTTCCAGGATTTTTTTTTTATTCTTTCAGGTTTTCTATATTGTCAATCATGTCATCTGCAAACAAAGATTTTATCTTCCTTTCCAATCTGTATATCATCTATTTCCCTTTCTTGTTTTATTTCATTAGCTAAAACTTCCACTATAATATTGAAAAGGAGCGATGAGGGGGAATACCCTTGGCTTGTACCTGATCTTAGTGTGAAAGTTTCAAGTTTCTCACCAGGAAGTATGATGTTAGCTGTAGGGTTTTTGTAAATAGTCTTTCTCAAGTTCAGGATGTTTCCCTATATTCCTACTTCACTAAGAATTTTTATCATGAATAAGTACTGAATTTTGTCAAATGCTTTTTCTGCATCTAATGATATAATCATATGATTTTTTCTTATTTAGACTGTTGATGTGATGAAGCACATTAACTGATTTTCAAATGTTGAACCAGCCTTGCAAACCTGGGATAAATTCCACTTGGTTGTGATTTATATAGTTCTTTTTATACACTGTTAAATCTGATTTGCTAATACATTTTTATAGCTGAATAATGTTTCATTATATGGATATATCACACACTGTTTATCCATTCATCAGTAGACGGACATTTGAGTTGTTTCCACTTTTTGCTCTAATGAATAACACTTGAATGAACATTTGTGTGCAGGTTTTTGTGTGGACATAGGTTTTCAATTTTCTTGGGGATATACCTAGTGGTGGAATTGCTGGATCATATAGTAACTCGGTATTTAATTTTTTGAGGAGCTACCAGACTGTTTTACAAAGTAGCTCCACCATTTTACAATCCAACCAGCAATGTACGAGGGTTCCAATCTCTCTACATCCTTAAAAACACTTGTGATTGGGGCTTCCCTGGTGGCACAGTGGTTGAGAGTCCGCCTGCCGATGCAGGAGACACAGGTTCGTGCCCCGGTCCGGGAGGATCCCACATGCCACGGAGCGGCTGGACCCGTGAGCCATGGCCGCTGAGCCTGTGGTCTGGAGCCTGTGCTCCGCAACAGGAGAGGCCACAACAGTGAGAGGCCCGCGTACCGCAAAAAAAAAAACAAAAAACACTTGTGATTGTCATTCTTTTTGATTATAGCTATCCTAGCATGAAACGGTATCTCACTGTGGTTTTGATTTGCATTTCCCTAATGACTGATGTTAAGCATCCTCTCCTGTTCTTACGGTTCATTTGTGTATCTTATTTGGAAAAATGTCTATTCAGAAACTTTGCCCCCTTTTTTTTTTTCCGGTACGCGGGCCTCTCCCTGCTGTGGCCTCTCCTGTTGCGGAGCACAGGCTCCGGATGCGCAGGCTCAGCGGCCATGGCTCACGGGCCCAGCCGCTCCGCGGCATGTGGGATCTTCCTGGACCGGGGCACGAATCCGTGTCCCCTGCATCAGCAGGCGGACTCTCAACCATTGCGCCACCAGGGAAGCCCTGCCCATTTTTAAATTAGGCTATTTACTTTCTATGGTGTGCTGTAAGAGTTCTTTATATATTCTGAATACAAGTCTCTTACCAAATATATGATTTGCCAATATTTTCCCCCATTCCATGAGTTGTCTTTTCAATTTCTTGATGGCATCTCTTTGAATAAAAAAGGTTTAATTTTCACGATGTCTAATTTATCTAGTTTTCTTTTTTTGGCTTGTGCCTTTGGTGTCAAGTCTCAAAACCACTGCCTAATCCAAGGTCACAAAGATTTACTGCTGTGCTTTCTTCTAAGAGATTTACAGTTGTGGTTCACACATTTAGATTAACAAAACCATTTTAGGATAATTTTTGTATATGGTATGAGGTAGGGATCCAAATTCATTTTTATGCATGTATATATCCAGTTGTCTCAGCATCATTTGTTGAAAAGACTGTTTTTCTTCCCCCACTGAATTGTCTTGATTGAATGATTTTTAGATTAAACTAAGCTTGCATTGCTGGGATAAATCCCACTTGATGGTATACAATCCTTTTTAGATGTTGCTGAACTCAGTTTGAGTTTGTTGAGGATTTTTGTATTTGTATCCATAAGGGATACTGGTCTGTAGTTTTCTTGAGGTACCTTTAGTTTTGGTATCAGAGTAATACTGGTCTCAACAGAATGAGTTAGGAAGTGTTCTCTCCTCTTACATGGTTTGGAAGAGCGGGAAGTTTACTGAGTATTGACTCAATCCTTTTTACTTGTTTTACATCGATTCAGTTTTTAAAATTTCTTCTTGAGTCAGTTTTAGTAGTTTGTGTCTTTCTAGGAATCTGTACATTTCATCTAGGTTAACTAATCTGTTGGCATATAATTGTTCATAGCACTCCGTCAACATCCTTTTTATTTCTATAGTGTTGGTAGTGATATCCTCCTCTGAATGAAGCAACTTTTAAATGGTCTGAGATTAATGATCACAGAATCTTGAAAGTAATAAAACCAAACTTAAAGATACACTGGACTCTTACAACTCTGAATTTTAAAAAATTTTGAGTTACAGGACATATAGGCTAGGTATCCTTCCAGTTCTCACCCTTGGAAAGAAAAAATCGAGGCACAAAGACAAACCCAATGCATCTCTACTTGAAATGCACCAAAGTCAGTTCAACTGAAATAAACAAGAAACACTTCCTAGCTAAACTTTCACATTCTAAGTGTACCATTCAGTAGAAATTCAATATTCTGAGGCAGCTACACTCACATGAACACACACGTGCATGCACTATAATAAACCCGGTATGATAAATTCCTAAGGCGTTAACATTGTAAAAGAGTCAGGCAATAAACCCTTTCAAATAAATAACTTTTTGAATACTAACTCACTCCTTCATTTATTTCCTGAGTTCAGGACCATCGAATTCTGTACACTATGCTTTCTGAAATCATAACAAACATATCTATTAATAGCCACATAATTCTTACATACTCCATAACCAAAAAACAGCTTCCCTAGGCTTCCCTGGTGGCGCAGTGGTTGACAGTCCGCCTGCCGATGCAGGGGACACAGGTTCGTGCCCCGGTCCAGGAAGATCCCACATGCCGCGGAGTGGCTAGGCCCGTGAGCCATGGCCACTGAGCCTGTGTGTCCGGAGCCTGTGCTCCGCAACGGGAGAGGCCACAACAGTGAGAGGCCCGCGTATCACAAAAAAAAAACAAACAAAAAAAAAAACAACTTCCCTGAAAGTCATAATAAGTGTTCAGATATTAATAAAAGATTCATAAATACATATTACATCTAATCTCTTCTTTTAAGATAAATTTATGAAAACCATCCTAGAGGAAAAGCTGTGTATTTTACAATCTATTCTTTCAACAAAACTATTCCTAAGGAAGCTTTCTTCAAAGAACTTGGGCTAATTGTTACGTTGATTTTTTTTTCTTTAAACTTTGTCTTTTTTTAAAAAAATAAATTTATTTATTTTTGGCTGCATTGGGTCT
This sequence comes from Delphinapterus leucas, assembly GCF_059928025.1. Lineage (NCBI taxonomy): Eukaryota > Metazoa > Chordata > Mammalia > Artiodactyla > Monodontidae > Delphinapterus > Delphinapterus leucas. Next base: position 61,621,169 of record NC_143131.1, on the reverse strand, counting down.
TCGTTGCTGTGCACGGGCTTTCTCTAGTTATGGCGAGCGGGGGCCACTCTTCGTTGCCGTGCACAGGCTTCTCACTGCAGTGGCTTCTCTTGTGGAGCACGGGGTCTAGGTGTGCGGGCTCAATAGTTGTGGCACGTGGGCTCAGTAGTTGTGGCTCGTGGGCTCTAGAGCACAGGCTCAGTAGTTGTGGTGCACGGGCTTAGCTGCTCCACAGCATGTGGGATCTTCCCGGACCAGGGCTTGAACCCGTGTCTCCTGCATTGGCAGGTGGAGTCCCAACCACTGCGCCACCAGGAAAGTCCAGCATGTTTATTTTGAATGTCTGTGAATCCCTCTCCCTATCTAACTTTAGCCACAATTTGACTAAAAGCATGTTTTTAATAATCTTAGACTGACGGTGAGTCTTCAGTGACTTGCAACCTAACTGTCAACTTCCAGACACATTAAATAACCTTAAAAACTGAGCCTTTAGAGCTTAGAGCTACAAGGCTCTGTTAAAACATTAAACAACCTTGAAAACCCCCCTTTTAAGCAATTTTGAGGCCAAATTAGTGCATGTGTCACTGAATGTTCTTCTACAAAACAGTGATTAGAAACCTCATTCTTCTAGCTCTGTAGGTAGTTATTTATCAGTGATCAGAGATAATTAACACCAATGACCATTAACTCCATGTTTATTTTCTACAGAGATGAGAGAGCTGGAACATATCTGTCCATGAAACAATACTGTTGCTTGATCACAGCACAAAGCATTAAATTAGAATCTAACCCATGGCATATGGGCACTGCAGTATGCACCCAGCAAAGGACAAAGTTCTGATTCCCCTGATACCGAGGCCTAAGTGCAAATACTTTATCTTCACTTTCTCCTTGAAGAACCCAACATTGACTTGTAATCTAAAAAGTCTAAAAGAGTCAGTGTGATTTTAGAGACAACATATCCTAAGCGGTCACACACCCATGGGTTAAAAAGGAGATTGCTGTCATAAACCTACTCTCCAGCTTAGTGAACGATGGACTTCAGTCTGAAATGCTATTTTTCTACTGGGCATATAGGAATATATAATTATACATTGATTAATAAGAGTAGTAATAATTATAATCATTGGGGTAGAGTTGGGGAAAAGATATGAGGCGGCTCTGGAGGAAAAGGAAGTTGATTTAAGTCTCTGCTGCTTCCCTATATCCATGCCAGAGAGATGAGAAATTCTGAAATAATCTGCAATTTGCCTAGAGATTTCTTAGGAGGTTCTAAGAAGAAGGAACAGTTGCCTCCCTAGTGCCTTGACCATGGTTGTGGTAGCAACTTTTTCTCAGTTGTGCCATTTACAAAACACAGGTGGTTCTTCTCCCATTACCTTACTACCAAAAAGGCTGCAGATGAGTTATTAAAAATACAGTACCCCAAAGCTCATCTCCAAGAGAAGGTGCACAAATAGACTAAGTTTGACTCTTACCTTTTGGCTTCCTCCAGGTGGCACAAGTATTCATACGCGATATTCTGCCGCCTCCTCTCATCCATCTCCTCTGCCGAGAGTCTTTCGTCGTCCACAATAGCTAGAAATAGAGGATAACATCACATGACTTGTTAAGGGCAGTGTTCATCAAATAATGAGACGACCAACTAGGAAAAATGCATATGCAGCCCAACACTGAATAATGAGGGATGGGGGTATTGAAACATCAAGCGCAGGAAGAGATTTGCTGTTGGACTTTACAATATTATATTATTTCTAGCAGAAAATGCAATACTGAAGTATAAGTTGACATTAAATAATAGAAGGAGAATAGCAATCAGATTTCACAGACATGATGCCACAGGATTTAGACAGCCTCAAGTCAATTAGAGGACGGTCTACCAGCAACAACTTCGCTCAACAAGCTTGTAGAACTGGTCCAATGGCTCAGCTTGGACCATCCTAGAAATTCTGGGGCTGAGCAACGAATCTACAAGGACCTGTGTTTTAACACTCCTAGAGGGAATTAAGGTTTCTCATCCAACCCAAATCCTACTTTACAGATGACAAAGTCACTAAAATCCCTCCCTCGTTTATCTCTTGGTCTTTACAAGGCTAACTTTCCCTGGTCAACAGGTATCCAAAAGAAAAAAGCCACGGAGACAGCCAGTGAGCAGAGTCTCCAAGCCCACACCCTTTATTCCAACACAAGCCTAGTTTATAAACTGCCATGCTTCAGCCTTGCTTTTCTGTAGAGAGCGCAGCTTCCCCGTTTCCTGATTGCATTTCCTCTGCCTGCGGGCTCAACAGTACCCCACAGCCGCCAACAGTCACATCAGCCAACTCTTAGCTGCCTATTTACACGACAACACTCCTCTCTCATGAAAAGGACCCCCTTTTCCTGTTCAGTCCTGAAATTTCATTCTGATGGTTGTAAAATGAATGTGGTTTCTCATTTGTTAGATTACTCATCTAACGAAGACAATATGTGCAGGCAGCAAGGCTGTGGTCACGAGGGGCAGGACCGTCCGTGTTTGCTCTTTTGTTCCCCAGCCGCCAGCGCCAGTCAGCCGTTCCATAAATGGGACCCCTGGTCCCAAGCAGAGGAGAAAAGGATGTGAAGGTCATCCATCCATCCCTAGGAAAGGTCAACCCCATGCCCTACTGATGAGGAATCTGAAATATCAATCTGGCAGACAAAAGGCAGTAAGATCACATTTTGAACTCTTACTGGGCAAGTACAGGGCTCGACACTTAAGATCGAAAAATAATACCAAACCATCAAAGAACTCAAAAGAAAGGGGAGATTAAATTTACGTCAATATAAAAAATGACGGAATACCGTAAGCATGGAAATATGTACTAGATGCTTATTTATTGAGCACTTACTTTCCTTCAAGGGTTAGGCAGTGTTTTCTATGCAGTGTTTCATTCAAGTCTCACAACTCTCTCTGAGGCAGGCGCATAATCTATCCCACTTTACCCTCTGAGCAAACAGGCTGAGAGGCCATTTGCCCAAGTGAAGAGCAGAAACATTAGAGCTAGAAGTATTTGGATGGGATGTAAAAAGCAAGTACAGAACTTTGGGAAATGTCTTTGTTTATGGGGGAGGAAGAAAAAGAAGCAGCAGGAGAGGCTGGAAGAGCGCTAGGACAGGCTGGTATACAACAAAAGCAGGGCCAAAGGAGCAGGAATTTCCACACGGATCACTATCCTTTCCCGATTCCTGCCCCCGTCCGACGACTCCCAAGTTTCCTTGTGGCTCCATTCCTTAAAACGGGGAGACCTCAGCCCACACCAATGACACCGAGAGGGCTCAACAAAGATTTGTATTTGTCAAAAGCATCTTTTTTTTTTTTTTTTTTTAACAAATTGAATCTGATTTAACTTTAGAAGAGAGCTTTCAGATTTAGGAAACGTACCGAAGCTCTCGAACAACCCTCCTCTGCACCTCCACTCGGAGACCCCAGGCCTCTGACATCTCTCCCCTGGGCTCTTGCAACGGCCCTCAAACAGCCCCCCAGTCGCCACCCCTCCTCCACCCATTCTCCTCACCGTCCCCAGAAGCATCTTTCTAACATACAGTCCTACTGATGCCATTCTTCCTCTCCAAACCTTCAATGGATCCCTACTTCTTACAGAACAAAGTTCAGGAAGAAAACACGTTCTCTCCCCTCCCCTACCTGAAGCCTACAGTTCAGCCACCCTTCCTGGCAGCACCAGGTTCCAGGCCCAAACCACTCCCTTTTAAGTTTGAATTCTTCTGCTCTCCAACATCTCTCTGTCTAGAAAGCCACTGTCCCACCTGTGTGTGACATCTCTGTATCTTCTTGAGCAAACTTCTGTGGATCTCGAAATCAGAAACCATCCCCAGTCCTCAGCACCTTGGTCCACATTTCTATTATATCACTCATCGTGGAAGCCCCCACTGTAACTGGGTCACATCTCGCTCTCCAGACTGGGGATTCTTTAGAGGAAACGACTCTTTTGCTTCATCTTTTATGTGGTTCCTTGCACGGAGAGGGCACTCAAATATTTGCTCAACAATTATCTTCCAGTGAATCTTTAGTAAGTGCGCTAACCATCATCCTGACATGAATATACTTTGAAATTATGATCTTCTCATTCTGGGTTTTCTTAGAAGATTCCCGGCATGCCCGCGTAGCATCAGCTCATCCTCCATCTCCATTGTTCCTAACAGTTAATCCCCAGGACCCCCCATGACTACCAGCTTCTCATTTTAATTTCAGTCTAAAGACTGCCTCCCATTTCTGACAGAATATTTCCATTTTATGGTACCTTCAGCATGTTAAAGCTTGAAAGCAATAGAAAACTCTCAGTCGGAGTCCACCTGGTCATTTTGCCCTCCTCAGAGGTAAAGGTGGGGTCGCTCTCACTGCCACCTTCCTTCCTGGCTGCTGCTTCCTTCCAGCCTCAACCAGCCCACCCAGTAGGAGGCGGAAGCACCAGCAGCGCTGGCCCCCAGGCCTCTGCCCCCCAACTGCCTCCACAAGCCATGCAGCATCCTACCAGCCCAGGGCGGCTGGGGGCTCTCAAACTCTGACATCACCCTGCCCAAAGAGAAGATCTGACGTAACGTTTGAATTAAAACACACTCTCCCCACAAAGTTTTATATTGCCACTGCAACGTTTTGGCCATAGCTGATGGAATTCTGTCTTGTTTTTTTATAAATTTATTTATTTAAGTAATTTACTTATTTTTGGCTGCATTGGTTGCACGCGGGCTTTCTCTAGTTGCGGCAAGCGGGGGCTACTCTTTGTTGCAGTGCGCGGGCTTCTCATTGTGGTGGCCTCTCTTGTTGCGGAGCACGGGTTCTAGGCGCGCAGGCTTCAGTAGTTGTGGCATGTGGGCTCAGTAGTTGTGGCTCGCAGGCTTAGTTGCTCCGTGGCATGTGGGATCTTCCCAGATTAGGGCTTGAATCCGTGTCCCCTGCATTGGCAGGCAGATTCTTAACTACTGTGCCACCAGGGAAGCCCCTCTACCTATCTTTAAGGCTCAATCAAGGGCCACTTCCTTCCCAAAGTCTCCCCTGACTATTCCTGTTCACACTGTCCTCTCTCCTGGCACTGAAACCGGACAGGACCCTGTGGGAGCCTCCCGGGTACAAATCCTTTCCGGGTCCCCTGTTTCTTGTTTGCAGGAAAAAAATTTTAGCCTCCTAGACCTTCCCTGAGTACCAAAGGACAGACTCAAACAGTTACTAATCAGGGAAGGGAAGGAATGCAGAAACAAAGAAGGAGCAGTCAAGAAACTATAGTGCAGCAATGGGCAGGGTCCCGGTTCCTCCTCAAGGAACATATATAACAATATCTTTGAGTTCACTGAGCTGCACTCTACAGTCTGCGAGCCACAACTACTGAGCCCACGTGCCACAACTACTGAAGCCCTCATGCCTAGAGCCTGTGCTCCACAACGAGAAGCCACCGCAATGAGAAGCCCACGCACTGCAACAAAGAGTAGCCCCCGCTCGCCGCAACTAGAGAAAGTCTGCACGCAGCAACAGAGACCCAACGCAGCCAGAAACAATAAATAAATAAAATAAATAAATAAAATAAATAAATTAAAAAACATATATATCTTTGAGTTCTTCTACAGGAACTAAGGCCCCCACCCAGGTGGAGGATGGTAACTTCAGGCTGAGCACAAGATTCCTAGAGCACCACCCTGTTACCTCACCACCAGAAGAAGAAGAAAGCCACACACTCTGCAGCCCTCACCCCAAATTCTGCCTATCAGAACTTCTCCCCGAAAACCATCAGAGAGTTTGGGGGTTGTGAGCACGAGCCACCTGTTCTCCTTGCTTGGTCCTGCAATAAACCTTTCTCTGCTCCAAACTCCCATGTTTACGTTTCGGTTTGTCTGGCCTCACTGTGCGTGGGGCACACATACCTGCGTTTGGTACCAGTAACTCCTATACTACTTTGTTTAACAGTAAACTCCTAGAAGACATATCTGTGTCCTCACGGTGAGCAGCACACTTCCCTGCACAGGCTGCATGCTCCATTCAAATATCTGATGAACAACTAATCTCTTATCAGGAAAGAGTAATAAATGGGCTTTAAAGTATCTATGGGGGGTAGTTTTATTTGCCTATTTACACTGAATAAAGGACGTGGTCATTGATGGAGCAAATAACAGCGCCATTCTATAGACTTTACTTGACTCAGATTCAATTCACAGATTCTATGAGCCAGGCATGAGTCAAAGCACCAGGGACGGGGCAGTGAACAAAACAAAAAATGTTTGCCCTCATGGGGCTTCTTTTTACACATCCCTTCCTTCCCTCCTGACCCGGCCCACTGGACCACATACCTGGCTACTGCCCTTGCGACCACACACACTTCAGTCTCACCTTCCTTCCTTCATAATCTATTGTCAAAGCGTAAGCCAAGGTTACGAGTGTGAGAATGTCTTAACCATGACAAAAGCAGAGCCCTCTGGGCCACAGAGGTTGCCTGCAAATATTTCTGCATTACTCAATATTTCCTAAGTAGCAACTTCTAATAAGAGCCACTGGCATGGATGACACTGCCATTTAAAAAGCCATCACGGAGCTGATAAAAGAATACACTTAAGCATGACTTTATCGCCTATGAAGCACTTTTCCACATTACTGTGTGCTTTTCATCATCTCCCTGAAAGATAGGAACGAACTCTTTCTTACAATTGAGGAGAAGGGGGTCATGCAAGGGAAAGGGACCGCCTACAGTTACTGCTGGGTCAATGTCAGAGCCAGGGCTGGAACTGAGGTCCCTCAGCACCTCAGCCCCTGCTCTTTGCCCAGCGCCATGCTGCTGCTGAATCTGAATGAGCTGTGGAAGGCGCTTGTCACTGCCAAGCCCAAGGGAAGATCACTGAAGTGCCTTCAGAGTGCCTTTTATTTTATTTTATTTTATTTATTTATTTTTTTGCGGTACGCGGGCCTCTCAGTGTTGTGGCCTCTCCCGTTGTGGAGCACAGGCTCCGGACGCGCAGGCTCAGCGGCCATGGCTCACGGGCCCAGCCGCTCTGCGGCATGTGGGATCTTCCCAGACCGGGGCACGAACCCGTGTCCCCTGCATCGACAGGCGGACTCTCAACCATTGCGCCACCAGGGAAGCCCGAGTTGCTTTTATTTTAAAGCAAATTGATTAACTGAGACTTCCTCTAAAGTTCATCTTTACTTGCTGCCTTGAACCCTAAGAAACACGACGACGTTCCTTGTGGAGAACAACTTCCTGAAGTATTAGCAACTCACAAAACACTTTGTTATGTTAGCTGACATTGGCTAAATGATGGTAAAGCAATCACATTCTGTGGAAATTGCATTATAGGGTTTATTCAGAGGTTTAAGGAACAGAATGAGTCTGTAGAAAAGGTTTTGAAATAGAACTATAAGGTTAGAGACGGAAGGAAACTAAGGAGATCATTTTTCAAAGGACACCCACAAAATCCACCGGGAAAATAGCCCAAGACCTACCTTATTCATGAAGGAGTTGGCGTGGTCACTTGTTCACTTCAGCTACTCTACTTGCTCCCTTCACACAAGGACACCAAGGCCACCATCTCCTTTGTATTAAAATTTATTCATTTGTTCAACAAATATTACAGTGGCTGCTTTGTGCCAGACTGTTCTAGGGACTGGACACAAGTGACAAGTATGACACACTAAGTCCCTCATGAAGTTTTTATTAGAGTTAAACAACTAAAACATTGGCATACTTACAGGATGCTTAGGTAAGTAGGAATATACTGGAGGGAAGGCTGGCAAGAATCACAAAACCAGGGTTGGGAATCTCCACTTTACAAAACGGTATTATTTAAGAAAAAGCAGGTTAAGAATATAATATGAATCATCAATTCATAGAAACGTGCCATAGTTTAGCATTGTATGGTCACATTGTTGTTTTGTGTAACTCAAAATTTCTGTAAGGAACCCTGAATATCCTCAGGTAGGTCATTCAATTCAAACATGTACTGAACCATCTTTCAAGAGTTCAGACTGCCTTTACACCTAAATGGGTATCTCCTCCCTCTCAGAACTTATGGTTACCAGAGATGTATACCCCATGGAAGAGAACTGATTCCGAAACCCTAAAACTGGGGCAGGTTACAGGGGTAGGATACAAAAAATGAGAGAACCCCAAGTCCAAGATTTCCAGTAAGCTGATACTCAGTAAACTGACCCGTGATATATTCTGGCTTCTACCAGCTTCCTGGAGCATTTCGCAGCTACTTAATCTTAAGCCTTAAAGGACCACATGATCAAACTTCCCTAAACTGAACTTTCTTTTGAAAAGTAGACAAACCTGGGGTTGAAGTCCTTAGCAACCCGAAACGTATTCCCAGGCACCCTAAAGAATATGAAACAACAATAGAGACTGTCATTCCACCTGTTTAAGACATTGAAGGTTTCATCAAGCCATGGAAATTATAAGACACTGAGTGCATGGGCTCACAGCTCATCCATCTCCACATCCCTACGAAGTACCTGGTAAATAGTAGGTGCTCAGTAAAGTCTGCTGATTGGCATGTTCAGCTTTGTGCTTGACGGGCAGAGATGCTATGTCCTTCCTAAATTTAGTCCAACTAATTCCAAGCCCTGATGGTAATACAGCCATACTGTCCCGATCCCAAGGGAAGGAGAACTGAATTTGAAGTCTGTCCTCCACACCTTTCCTGGAACTTCTCCCCCAGCATACATTTCTAAGAACTCTCCAGAGTTATAAATCAGCACACAACTTCAGAGGATATTCAGGTTACATATGGCATTAAGGGACTGTGGCCACCTCCTCTAAAACCCTACATCTTCAAGTTCAGCATTAGAAGGAGAATTTCCTAGGTGGGGAAAGAAGGGTAACCAACAAACTACACAGCTTCCTTACAAGCATTAGGGTCTCTGATTGGCTACCAATGTCCTTTTTCAAGTGAGGTTATTAAGGCCCAGAAGAGTTAGATAGCTTCTTTGTCTTAATTACTCAGAAAAACGAGAAACATTTCAGGCTTTGTGAAAAGGTTACCCCTTTCTGCAAACATGATTTAAATGTACATAGCTTTAAGATCCACATATGAAAAAGAGTTCTTTGATTCCACTTTGATACAAAAGGTCCCAAACTTTTCCCCCCAAGAATGTGATCATACTTGAGCACCTAAGATGCCATCTGTTTCTAACAAGGCTGGATCTCAAAACCCAGGACACCTTTTCAGAACAGGACCTCACTTCTACATCTCACACATGGGGGTAAAATTAATTTGGGGCCACTGTGAAAACGTGAACAAGAATGTCTTTTTTTTTTTTTTAATAATCTGGAAACTCAAAGCAGACCATGAAGATGTTAAGGCCCATATACAAAGGTGGGCCAACCTGAAGTCTGGGATGGGAGGGAGGGGTCTGTCTGGAACTTCGCTCAATTTGGGAGAAGAATTAAAAGCAATGATTCTCAGATTTGGGATTCTGTAGTCAATTATAATTGCAAAAAAAACATTTTTGGGACAAAAACCATCTCTTTTGCTACCAAGTCGGCACAGGGAGAATTCCATTTGCTCACTGCCTGCTCCTACACACTTTGTCATCCCCACACAGATCTCAGTAAGGAAGAATGGGAGTGTCAAGTTTCCAAGGCCAGTTTAAGACTTTTTAACCCCAAGAGTTAAAATTACAGAAGGAATTATAAAAATCTTTAGTCTGGATGAGCTTCTACTATTTTTAAAGGAAGGGAAAGAAATTCAACTCATCTCACTTGGATAGGAACTTTCTGTGCTTTAGATGCTCAGCGCAAAAATGCTCCAAATTATTTACAACCAGTCCTAAAATGATTCTCCCTGTTTTCTACAGATAATGAATATTTTAAGGACACAGATGTTTACCTAAACTTTAATACTTCATGGGAATAATGCTATTTTACAACTGTTAAACAGACTTAGCAGGTTACGTAGTGACAGTTCCTGGGCTGTTCTCAAGAAGTAGCAAGTCACTGGTAATACCCTGTCCCTGTCCCCTCAAGCTACTCCAAATAACCCAGAATATCAGAGGGTGTTGCCACAAAGCTAGGAGTCTTAGAAGACAATAGAATAGGGCAGCTTGGCCTAATTTTTCCTTGACTATTAGGAGAAAAGAAATAATAAATCACAAATAGTTCAAAGGTAAGTGCAAGAAAACAAAACAGCCTCTTGGTTGTGAGTCTTCTCTGCGTTTCAGATGCCTATGTTGTCTTTCTCTCATTCACGTGAGCACTTTGTGATACGTGCATGAAAAATAGCAGACAGAAAGGATTAACACGTAATGATCACTTACTACGTGCCAGATACTTTACATATACTATCGCTTATCCCCCTTTAAGATAGGAATTTGAATCTCCCCTTTTCTGGTGGGAAAAAAACTCAGAGAGGTTCGGTCATTTAGGTTTAGGTAATTCTAAGATCTTAACGACAATTCAGTGGCAGAATTGGGATCTGAAAGAACTCTGATTCCAAAGTTCTGATCTTTCTACTCTCCCCAAGTCCTGCTGCCTCCCTGCATGTAAATGTTTGATGACTGGCCCAGCGGCCATTAGGCTCTTCTGAGGGTGTTATTAATGGTATTACTGATATCTCATTAATCAGCAGATAGATTTATGTGACTTTATTTTTCCTACTGGAAACCACATCAATTAGCGCTATTATCTTGAGAAAGTATAGACAGTAAAATTACAGGCTTATTTCTTAGAGATGCAGAAACCTCAAATGTAGTCCAATGAAGGAAAAAATATTAAGATAGTATTCAGTACTGCCAAGTTAGACTGTATCAGGAATGCAAGAGTTGAAACAAGATCAAAACAAAAAACTAAATGATGCTACGTACATGATACATCACGTCATACGCAAAGTCATATGATCAATAAATGCTGAGAACACGTTTGAGAAAATTTACCATGTTTTATCTGAGGCACCCTCCCCCATTCTACTTACTCCTCTTTTCCCCCCAAAGGTGAATTTCTGCCTAAACTGACAAAGATACCTGATTTTTAAAAAAGGGAAGGGGGCGCTGAGAAGAAAGAGCAGTGATTTTGGGTGCCTATAACACTGTCACACTCAGTTATGAAAGAGTTAACTAGGTACTTCCCTGGTGGTCCAGTGGTTAAGAATCTGCCTTCCAATGCAGGGCACATGGGTTCGATCCCTGGTTGGGGAACTAAGGTCCCACATGCTGTGGGGCAACTAAGCCTTCACTCTAGAGCCTACACGTCACAACTAGAGAGCCCGTGAGCTGCAACTACTGAGCCCACGCACTCCGGAGCCTGGGCACCACAACTACTAAGCCTGCACGCCACAATTAGAGAGAAAGAGAGAAGCCCTCGTGCCGCAACTAAGACCCAATGCAGCCAAATAAATAAATATTTTAAAAAAGAGTTAACTAGACACTCAGTTTCCTCATCTGAAAAATGGGAATAATGCCATCTACCCTCATGAAGCTGTTGTATGATTATTTGTAAAAAATATTTTAAAATCATATATATTTTAATAAATTCTAATATAATCAATTATTAAATTAGTTATAAGATATAAAACTTACAAACATGTATAGTAAAGACAACAGATAATCAGCTAGTTTTTCCAAGGATAATTGATTATACTCAATTTTTCCCTCACTCAGCAGCTTTAGCATCTATGTCCCATATAATTTGCAAATTGAATGTATTTGAAGCTATATAAATTTTAAAAAGCACCACAATTTTAATTCCACACACGTATAGATATTATATACATATATATATGTATGTGTATATTGCTATAATAATTATATAAGAGTATATCATATACACTCTAATCAAGGGGAAAAAACCTAAAAGGAAATGCTAAAATGTTAAAGCACTTGTTCCCAAAAGGAGGGCTCTGGAGTTTTTTCCTTAACTTTGATTCCTACACATTTTCCAAATATCTGTACCAGGGGTCCCCAGCTCCTGGGCTGTGCACCAGTACCAGTCTGCGGCCTGTTAGGAACCAGGCCGCACAGCAGGAGGTGAGCGGCCGGCAAGCAACCAAAGCTTCATCTGCTGCTCTCCACTGCTCGCATTATCGTCTGAACCATCCCCCGCGCCCCTACCCACCCCCCCACCCCCCACCCCCCCGTCCGTGGAAAAACTGTCTTCCATGAAACCGGTCCCTGATGCCAAAAACGTTGGGGACCGCTGCTCTGTACCACTGATGTGTACTACTGTAATTATATCAGAAATAAGATTAAATTTGTTTTTATGTTCAGTTACAGAAAGATGTTTAAAATATGATGAGGAGTAAGCCTTAATGCCAGTTTCACTGAGAAAGATACCTTTCATGCAACTAATTGACCCATTTGAACTTCTAGAAAAGAATCACAGGCAGGGCTTCCCTGGTGGCGCAGTGGTTGAGAGTCTGCCTGCCGATGCAGGGGACACGGGTTCGTGTCCCGGACCGGGAGGATCCTACATGCCGCGGAGCGGCTGGGCCCGTGAGCCATGGCTGCTGAGCCTGAGCGTCCGGAGCCTGTGCTCCGCGACGGGAGAGGCCACAACAGTGAGAGGCCCGCGTACCACAAAAAAAAAAAAGAATCACAGGCATTAAAATTTATGATGAATATTCAATCAGCTTTATTGTGAAAAACACACACACACACACACACACACACACAGAAGTTCAAAGACAGCGGAGAGGAAGATGATTAATGGCACCACACTCTGTTGGAAGGTGTGGTAAGCTCACGGGAGAGAAGAGGTAGGGATAGAGGTAAGTGAAAGGGAATGAACAGAAGAGGACCTAAGCTGGAGAACAAAGAGAAGGCTGCAGCAGACCTATGTGACATGAAAGCTTACAAGTCTGAACTAGAAGAAAACCACGGGTATGCTTTGCAAGAGCACAATTTGGCAACAGGACGAACAGGATGAAGAAGAGCCTGGAAAAAAAAAAAAAAAAGAAGAGCCTGGTACGCAGGAAGAAAAAGGAAGCCAACAGAGAGCAGCCAACTCATTTTGTGACTTCAGATGGTGGACGTGGAAACTGCACATGGCTCTGCACCAGAAAGGCAACCCCCGGGCCAATGTCCGTAAAGACAAGTTTGTGTAATTAACAAGGAAACAACATGGAGGCATCCCACTATTGTAGGGGTATATGAGGAGCTGACTTTAAACGTGTATTTAGAAGAGGGCTTTAATAAAACAGACTCAGAAGCCTAGGATGTAGAACAGAAGGGTACTATTAATGCAAGCATATGCTGTTTGTTAGTGAGTGTGCATGAACACATGATTCAGGACAATTTTTTTTTTTTAATAAATTTATTTATTTATTTATTTTTGGCTGCGTTGGGTCTTCGTTGCTGTGCGCGGGCTTTCTCTAGTTGCGGCAAGGGGGGCTACTCTTTCCTTGCGGCGTGCAGTCTTCTCATTGTGGTGGCTTCTCTTGCTGCAGAGCACAGGCTCTAGGCGCACGGGCTTCAGTAGTTGTGGCACATGGGCTCAGTAGTTGCGGCACGTGGGCTCTAGAGCGCAGGCTCAGTAGTTGTGGCGCATGGACTTAGTTGCTCTGTGGCACGTGGGATCTTCCCGGACCAGGGCTCAAACCCGTGTCCCCTGCATTGGCAGGCGGATTCTTAACCACTGAGCCACCAGGGAAGCCCAGGACAGTCAATTTTTAAAGCATGCCAAAAATTCAGCTCTCCGGTGGATCATACTACGCAAATGGAGGTATGTTGGCAATATAGTCACGGCTACAGAATTCATTTCAACTTGACTTTGGACTAAAGCAGTTTAGGCTAGTTTTAATGAGCAAGAAGCGTCTCTGGCTTTTAAACAGAGTATGAAAATCGGCGTCAGCTCACACATTTAGGGTCTGTGGGATACTGGATTCGTGAGAAATCATAAAATGCTGCAGATGACACCAACATCAAAGAGCAGGACTCCAACCAGCTTTGGGCCTCACAGAATTCATCTACATTTATGAAGCGCTACCACATCAATTAGATCATATGACTGCCACAGCCCCATCAGATAGATGGACAAGCATTATTACCTCCACTTGAGCAAGGCTAAAATGCGGTAAGTGTTTTGCTCAAGGTCCCAGAGCTCATAGATTACAGAGCTGGTTTGTATTTAAAACCAACTCCTGGCTTCTGTTTAGTTTTTACTGAACTTTTGGAGGTACCCTATTACATTAGAGCAAACATATTTTTATTCTTCTAGGTCAACGATACAGGGAGCGGCAGGGGGAACTGGAATGGCCGATGCGGGAAGGGAGTTGAGTTGGCAAGAGTGGGTGAAGCAAACATCGAGTTTGCAGGCTGAAGAGAATGTATACAAACTGTGATTTTGTAAACTACTTGGAAAGTGGATAAAATACCCTGGGAACGGCTCTCTTGTGGGAAAGAATTTACCCCACTTGGGCAACAAAGCTGAAAACATTTTGGTTTTGGCTTGTTGTGTGCTTTTTGTTCTAACACGCAGAACTACTGCTCATAGAAAGTACAGGGTCCCAAATTTAGAAAAATGGATGCATTTATAAACACAATGAAAAACACCAAAGTTTTTAGAAATTAGAATTCTTTAGTCCAAAGCTCAAAAGACTTTATAGAGCAGCCAGGACAGCAGCCACCTTAAACATAATTCATGCTCTTCTGCTTCGGACTTAAATGAATAACTGATCTCCCCTGGCATTTCTTTTCTGCCTGGGGACAAGGACCATGGCACTATATGTAAATCCCCTTGCACCACTGGTCCGATGTAGATGAGAGGAGAAAGCCAAATTGGGTATCGGCACTAGTTCCTTAGAAGACCTGAATACAATTTCAGAATTAAGCCATTGTTTCTACTCCAGAGAGGAGAGCCCTGCTAGCATCTGTGCAGCAGACACATCCACGTTTATGAAGCCAAGTGAGGATGGAAACTTATTCATACAATTGATCTGTTAGGTGCAAAATGCTGGCAGACAATTATGGAGATGCAGAGTCCTAAAATGCCTTCCAAGTGGCTTATAATTAAAACCAATAAATACAACAACAACAGAATGTGCTTCTTTTGGTAAGTAGCAAAGTCTCTAACTAGCAGTTAAATAGTCACAGCGCACGTCAGGGGTGGAGGGAAGAGATGGGATGAGGCGGGAGAAAGGAGTCTGTGCCCTTAACAGTTTACGATCTAACAGAAAACATTTAACATTGGAGAAAATTTTAGAAAACCTTTGGAAAAAGGGCCAACTAATGACAGGACAAAGGACAGAAAAGCCAAGAGGAAGAGAAGAGAGTATTCAATGATAGGATTACTCAGAGCCAGTTTTCTAGATTGAGTTTGAAGTCAGGTTTTGAGGGAGGGGAGAGAAAGTTGGGTGGGAAACACAACTAGAGAAGACAAGAAGCATGAAGAAGTTGCATGTGCACTTTCAAGATGCATCGTTGTGCTCTGTCTCCTGTCCCATTCCTCAGCCCTCCAAGTCTCCACTCCTCCCCTCCCCACCCTTCCAAGTCGCTGAACGTCTTGAGAGGAACCAGGACATTGTATAGCTGTTTCTGAGCCGTGTAGTTGAAAGGAGTACAGGTGGTGTGATGACAGTGGGAAGGTCAGATGATAGCTCATCATTAAAGAGCTGGGCAGAGTTTGATTCTATTAATAAAAACTCTTTCAACAAAGTTAACCTGGCACTTCTACCTGATAACACACATAATCTCCTATGTAGTTCCATATATAGTGCATTTGGCATCGGTTGTTAAATCAGGGACATAAATTACTGTACTTACTATTAATTTAAATACTCAAACCAAGTTCCTTATTTTACCATTCATCAGTATTCAGAGTCAACAAGGATTTGTTTTTTCTTGGAACATGTGCAAAGTTGCATCCATGGGAAACGGAGATGGAGATTTAAGAAACAGCCCTATGTGGAGAAAAGGGAACCCTCCTACACTGTTGGTGGGAATGTAAGTTGGTGCAGCCACTGTGGAAAACAGTATGGAGGTTCCTCAGAAAACTAAAAATAGAATTACCACATGATCCAGCAATCCCACTCCTGGGCATATATCCAGACAAAACTATAATTCAAAAAGATACATGCACCCCTATGTTCATAGCAGCACTATTCACAATTGGCAAGTCATGGTAACAACCTAAATGTCCACTGACAGATGAATGGATGAAGAAGATGTGATACATATATACAATGGAATACTACTGGGCCATAAAAAAGAATGAAATAATGCCATTTGCAGCCACATGGATGCAACTAGAGATCATCAAACTAAGTGAAGTAAGTCAGAGAAAGACAAATACCATATGCTATCACTTGTACGTGGAATCTAAAATATTTCACAAATGAACCTATCTATGAAACAGAAACAGAATTACAGACATAGAGAACAGACTGGTGGCTGCCAACGGGGAGGGAGTTGGGGGAGGGATGGAGTGGGAGGTAGGGGTTAGCAGATGTAAGCTATTATATATAGAACGGACACACAACAAGATCCTTCTGTATAGCACAGGGAGCTATATTCAATATCCTGTGATACACCGTAATGGAAAAGAATATTAAAGAAAAGAATGTGTGTGTGTATATATATATATATATATATATATATGTATATGTATAACTGAATCACTTTGCGTACAGCAGAAATTAACACAACATTGTAAATCAACTATACTTCAATTAAAAAAAAGAAAGAAAGAAAGAAACAGCCCTAGATCTGCTCTTCAAAATCCTTGCTGCCCCATGCCCTCTCCTAGGGCTCCATCCACTGCCATCCTGATGCCTCCACGTGTCAGAGCCTTAAGCAGCACACCACATGGTTGTTTGCCCTCCGAGGTGGGCTCCTTTGGAATGGTCTTGGGCAGCTCCAGACCCGCCCCTAACCCAGCCTTCCCTTCCTCTTGATATCACATTGGGAAGAAAAAGAGGCATCTGAAAGGGGAGCGGGGGGGTAGGGTGGGTGGGTGGATGAAGGGCAGAGAGAAGAGGTCCAGAAAGAAAAGAAAGAAGCCTGAGAGTCACAGCACATAGAAGCCTTGCTACACAACAAGCAGAGGGTCTGGGAGGAGCAGCTGGTGAGGCTTTGGCTTCTAAACACCCACATTTCCGTGGCCACCAGAGCACTTCCACGACACAGTTTTTCCTGGCACTAGTATTACTGTGTTTAACCCACAGCGATCCTGTGACACTGGTATTATTCCCATTTTACAGATGTGGAAATGGAAACTTGGGACAGCTAAATCATGTGTCCCAGATCACAGCTGACAGGTGGAGAACACAGCTTTGCAGGAGAGGCAAGCCCGCCCTTCTGAGCCCTCTCTTGACCTCCACACAAACCTAGGCTTCCCACACTGCATATTTAATGAGCTCTTCTGTAGAAAAATAACCCTAAATGCAGAAGAGAGTAAACACACAGAAAGAATTGGGGGTGAAGAGAAGTATGTAGGGGCACAGCTCAAAGCCCAATAAGCATGAATTGTCTAATTTCAGATTCACTCTTAAAAAGAATCATCCAGGGCTTCCCTGGTGGCTCAGTGGTTGGGAGTCCGCCTGCCAATGCAGGGACGCGGGTTCGTGCCCCGGTCCGGGAGGATCCCACGTGCCACGGAGCAGCTGGGCCCGTGAGCCATGGCTGCTGAGCCTGCACGTCCGGAGCCTGTGCTCCGCAGAGGGAGAGGCCACAGCAGTGAGAGGCCCGCGTACCGCAAAAAAAAAAAAAAAAAAAAAGAATCATCCATATTGCATTCTACTGCACATCTGATCTGTGGTTCAGTATTAAAATATAAGGAGTCCCCGCCTCCAAACTTAGTAAAACTGGCATTCCAGGCAGATATGCCATGTGTACCCTGCGGGCGCCGGGTGTCACAGTGCGAAGGACTCAGGCAGCAGGACAGCCTCCCCGGACGGCTCCCGGCGTCGACGCCAGCTCAGCTCACGCTTGGCTGCACGTGTGCAGGTGGCTTTGAGAACCAGCTGGGAGGTGTCACTCCCAGGAAGCATCTCGTCCAAGGCCCTCCACCCGCTATTCCCGCAGCGCTGGAGTCTGGCTAAGTAAGCCACGTATCACCACCCCTCGCTGTAATCCACAATGACCTGACCCCCTTAACGCGTCGGTGCGCACAGCACCCACTGTCATTGTGCTCACGAAGTAGGGAAGCATGTCAAGAGGAAAAAATGCTGGGCAAAGAGAAAACCAGAACTTTCTCATTCCATCTTGTTTCCCACATCTCGTTTTCATCTGGACGCTCCAAGTCTGTTCTACATTCAAGCTGTACAGTGCTCTTGGAAGGTAGGTTTACGCCAATTTACTAAATAAAGCTGAGCAAACCTGTTCTGTACACACTCCAGCATGCAAACCCCAAAGTCCTTTGGTTCTTAATAAGTACTTGGCATGAGCCAAGGTATCTAGAGTAGAGGTAGATAGAGTAGGTACCAAAATCACAGAGACGAGAAGCGGAAAGGTGACTGTCAGGGGAGGCAGAGAGGGGAGAAAGCAGAGCTAGTGTTGAATGGGGACAGTGTTTCCCAAACTGAATGGGAAGCTGAAAAAGGTCTGGAGATGGGTGGTGGCAATGGCTGCACAACGATATGAATGTGCTTAATAACAGAAC
Source organism: Delphinapterus leucas (assembly GCF_059928025.1). Classification (NCBI taxonomy): domain Eukaryota; kingdom Metazoa; phylum Chordata; class Mammalia; order Artiodactyla; family Monodontidae; genus Delphinapterus; species Delphinapterus leucas. Next base: position 61,602,645 of record NC_143131.1, on the reverse strand, counting down.
TGTACACTTAAAAATGGTTAAAATGGTAGATTTACGTTATGTATATTTTATCACATTTGAACACAAATGCTTACACAGCACTTTCTATATGCCAGGCACGGTTCTCACTTCTTTGCAGATGTCAACTCGTTTAATATCCACAGCCCTGTGAGGTGGGTTCTGTTATTATTGTCATCATCATTATCCTTGCCCAGCGTCCACAGCTGGCAAGCAGCAGAGCTGAGACACACAGGCTGGCATTCCAGCTCCCTCACCTCACCCTTAAGCAGTGCTCGGCTGCTTCTCAGCAAGACAGGCAGCTGGGCCCGGGGGACTCACCCATCAATTCACACAGGCACAGAGCAGCAGACCCTATTGGTCACAGACCTTTGGGAGAGTCCTAAAGACACGGGACCCCTTAGGCCTCACAGTGACGAATTCAGAAATATCTAGAGGGCTCACCAGAAACAGATCTTGAATCGAACTGAGCCTCTTCAACCAGTTTCATAGAACCAAAGCATTTCAAATTAGAAAAGGTATCTCTCTGGTCTAATTTTCTTTTCAAGACAAGAACTACTGCTAAACTATAGCAGAGAAGAGACGTTTTCTTTCTTGTATGTCTTGTATTTATACTTTCTTTTATTTCTAGAAAGTACACAGAACTGATGATCTATGAAAGAACCGACTTCCAGGAGGTCATACGGATGAAGGTTCAAGGTCTGGGAGAAACCACCTTGAGCAAGTCACTTAATCCTCTCTGAGTTTTACTTTCTTATCTGCCCAATAGGAGTACTTTAAAATCTATCTTCTCCTTAACAGGATTAATGGCTTAAGATTAGTTTAATTTATAGAAAAACACTTTCAAAAATTTAAAATGCTCTTGTCCTAATTCTATCCACTTTGACGTTGTTTAAAAAAAATAATAAAGATCTAAATAAAGTACTTAATAAGGTCAATAACAATCACATCCAGGTCTCAAACACTGCTCCTAGAGTTCCCACCAGTTCTTTTTATTTATTTATTTATTTATTTATTTATTTATTTTTGGCTGTGTTGGGTCTTCACTGCTGCACACGGGCTTTCTCTAGTTGCGGCGAGCGGAGGCTACTCTTCTTTGCGGTGCGTGGATTTCTCGTTGCAGTGGCTTCTCTTGTGGAGCATGGGCTCTAAGTGCGCGGGCTTCAGTAGCTGTGGCACGTAGGCTCAGTAGTTGTGGCACGCGGGCTCTAGAGCGCAGGCTCAGTAGTTGTGGCGCACGGGCTTAGTTGCTCCGTGGCATGTGGGATCCTCCCAGGCCAGGGCTCGAACCCGTGTCCCCTGCATTGGCAGGCAGATTCTTAACCACTGTGCCACCAGGGAAGTCCCCCCCACCAGTTCTTCACACATTGTTACTCATCCATCCAAAGGTAGTGAAGAATGAGACATTCACAATGTACGCAGTACTTCACCTCTGCTCAAGGAAAATGCCTTTTCCTTACTGTCAGCATTCTGCACACCTCTCCCAGCAACACAGTGGGACAAGTGTAAAGCAGACCAGAGAGCTGAGGACGTCATATCAAACGTGAACCCCTCTAGCCTAGTGCTACAGCTTCTCTACCTGCCTTCTCAGTATATTTAATTTTGTGTATACTTCTTAAGAACAAGGGCATTCTATTACATGAACTTGGTATACTTATCTGAATCAGGAAATTTAATATTGATACACTACTATCCAATCCCCAGTCTATATTCAAGTCTCACCACCTGTCCCAATAATGTCCTTTACAGCTTTCTCTTTGTCCCATGCGTTTTGCTGCCGTGTCTCTCTAGCCTCCTTTAATCCGGAACTGTTATCAGCCCTTGTCTTTGTTGATCTCATGTTTGGGGGCACTACAGACCATTAATCCTGTAGAATGTCCACCAGTTTAGATTCATCTGATGTTTCCTCATGATTCAATTCAGGTTATGCACCTTTTGCACTTAAACACACAGCAAAACAAGTTGTACGCTTTTCACAGCCTCAAATCAGGAGGCATGTGATGTTGGTTTGTCTCAATATGGGTGATGTTACCTTCAATCACTTGGTGAAGATGACGTATGCCAGGTTTCTCCACTGAACACTTACTGTTTTTTCCTTTGTAATAAGTAAGTGATTTGGGGGGAGACACTTTGTGACTATGTACTGATAAATATCCTTTCCTCATAAAACTTTCTCCACCAATGTTAGCATCTTTTGAGGATTCTCTAACTCCATCATTCCTGCTATCAATATTTTGAGGTCGTCAACTGTAAGAGAGAGCCTCCTTTCGCATTTGTTTATATCTGTTTGTGAATTTTATATTCAATCCCGCACCTATATTTGATAAACCGACATATAAGCGAAAAAAAATCAAAGTGACCTGAAAAAAATTTTTTAACATGTCAAGAAAGGATTAAAATTTTATACAAGCATCTTCTAAAACTAGAGTTTGCCCAGTCAACGTGCTAAACCTCCAGCCATCAAGTCTACAGCTGATCACCTGCTCTATGACAAAGCCCTGGGTGTACTTCAGATATGGAATACTGTGTCCTGCAGTGATTTACCAGGCTTTGTGCTAGTAGCCTGACATGTAGTTGCTGATCTTCTCAATAACTCTGCTAGACAGATGACCTAATTTACATGGAAGGAAAACAAGGCTCAGAGAGCTGGATGGGGACTTGCCCAAGTAAGAAAGACTTCTTCTAATAAATCATACCATAGGTTTTTATTTTCACCAGAAGGGTGGGATGAAGACAATTAACAACAGCCCCTAGAGAAAATTTGAGAAACAGAGTAGATATATCATCAATCCCTTATAGTCCAATCCCTTTTATAGCTCCCTTAATCTTCTCCACTGGCTTTAGACGACTTTGTGTTCATGGCTCAACTGGAGGGGCTCAGATCACACAGATAAGAATTCAACAGCCTCATCTATGAGTAATGCAGGCTTTGGGGCCCAGTTTTTTGCCAGTTCCTTCCCTTCCTCCCCTGGCCATTCCCTAGCCAATGGGTAGGGTTTTTCTACTCCCTATTTCATGGGTAGAACCGCTCTTCCGGATTCCTGGCGTTAATGCAGGGAGAGCTGGGTGCCATCTCCCTACTTCTCCTAGGCCTGAACTTCGCTCCACGTGTACCACCCTGAGGCAACTCCTACTCAACACTCAGGCTCTGAATGCCCTCCATCTTTCTGGCACACAGGGGATTCTCATTCTTGCTTTCTTTTAGTGAGGTGCAAGAGGGATGCAACAGTTCAGTTGCATCTGTCTGAAACAGTTCGGTCCACAAAGTTAACCAGAAGGTCGGGAAGCAACGAGTATTAACCACACTTTGCAAGTGAAGACACAGAGGCACAAAAGGTAGTGACTGAAGGGCAAAGGGTACCTGGTTAGTTAACAACTGAACCAGTAGAAACCAACCCAAACATGCATCTGAGACCCACCGGGTCCCAAGTACTGGCTTTGTAAGAAGTGGCATTCTTAGAGTGGTACCTTCTCTTCCCAGAATGCTCCCTTTCCCACCAGGTTTTTAATCCCTTCTTCCTCCTTTGGGTCTTTTCCTCATATTCCATGACTTGGACACAACCCTGTCAAAAGTAGGCACTTCAGGGAATTAATTTCTGTATTCTTTCCAGGAAAAAACAAGTTTACTGAAATGTGCCAGACAGGACCTACAGAAGACTGATTACATAAAGGGAGAAAGAAATCAATGAGAGTTCCAGACTGTAAAGAGGATGATCACAGTGATAAAAACACACTAACCACGACTGAGCTCATATAATTGTGCTAGACATTCTCCTAAGCCCTTCACAGAATTTAATGCTCACAAGAGCTGTGGGAGGTAGGTACTACCATTTCCACTCATCAGTGAGAAAACCAAGGCACAGAGGGGTCACTTGTGGAACTTGGATTGGCACCAATGAGTCTGGCTCGAGGACCCAGCTCTTAACCATTAGGCTGTGTTGCCTCAAAGACAGCTCTGGTTTAAGGCGATAAGGGGGGGTGGCTTGCCCTTGAGCCTGGTCATCCTAGTCAGCCTCGAGGTCCTCTGCAGGTCAAGGAAATGAATACAGAGTCAGGACACACCGAGATGAGACTCAGATAACATGATTATGTTCTGGTATTTGTGAGTCAAGGGATCACACACAGAATCAATACTCTGTCCTTCAAAACAACCACCTGAGAAGGCTCTATGTTCATTCCAACTTGGCTGTCATTACTGGGCACATTTTTAGATGCCTCTTTAGGAATGTCCTTCAACTCAACTACATATTTCTTTGAAATACCCTGAAACTGGGTCCTCAAAGATGTTTGCAAACAACTGGTAGTCAACTTGAGCCAAGCTACAGAAGTAAGGTGGCAAATTGAAGGTTTTATTGCTTCCATTAATTATTTTTCCTTCCTGGGTGAGAACATGACTCTGATGGCAATTCCAAAGGAAAGTAATGAGAAAGTAGGAACTAAAGATGTCATTTATTTAAATGTGTAAGAGTTAGATTTTTAACCTCATAACTCCATAGTTTTATCTAACAGACTTTTTTCCCCTCAGGCTTCTCCTCAGTTTGAGGATGACAATGAGAATCTCCTAGTCACTGTAGGCAAACAGTAAAGCACTGAGTTTAAGAATCAGGATTTGACGTAAAATAGACTGGATTCTGATCGCCACTAATCTCTAAGCTCCAACTTCCTCATTTGCAAAGTGGGATGTTATCTAATTAGTCAGGCTACAGGAAGGAAGACATGGTACTCAAACAGGTAGCTGAAAACAGTTTAATAAAAACATTATTTGCAAAGGCATGAACAAGTTACAGGAAACTAGCAAGGATTGCAGGGTACCTGGGATCTAGCAACAGCAGAGAGCCATCACCGCCCCTGTGTATGAAGGGGTAAGAGGAGGGAGTAGGGCTTCCCTGGTGGTGCGGTGGTTGAGAGTCCGCCTGCCGATGCAGGGGACACGGGTTCGTGTCCCGGTCCGGGAAGATCCCACATGCCGCAGAGCGGCTGGGCCTGTGAGCCATGACCGCTGAGCCTGCGCGTCCGGAGCCTGTGCTCCGCAATGGGAGAGGCCACAACAGTGAGAGACCCACGTACCGCAAAAAAAAAAAGGAGGGAGTAATTGTAGCAAGAAATTAGCTGCAACAACAGCAGTAGGAAAGGGCCACCCAACAGGAACTGTGGCTTTCAGCAGAGGAACCCGGCACCACCTCTAATCCACAGCCTAGGGAAGGAGAGAGCGCAAAGCAAATAAGCACCCTAACTTATCTCCCCAAAGCCGGAGGGCAAGGGAGCCTACATGGCTGCCAATAATAGTCTGCTTCCCAGGGTACTGAGCACGATGGATCAACACCCAGCCCAGTGTCCCTCACAAAGCTGTTGTGAGCCAATTCTCTGCTAATCACTTCTTTGATGTCTCTATCAGTGGTAAATGCTGTAAGGGCAGGAAGGATCCACGTAATTCACCGCCAGGCCAGAGCACAGCTCAGTCACCGGCACAGGGTAAGTCACTCTTACTAGCTCTCATTATGATACTATTTGAAATAATACCATTGTTGAGGTATGACTGGGTTGCTGTACAACACAGGAAATAAGTAGAGGGCTTATCCCCTTAAAATATAGACCTGGCTCTCCATCCTTGTTCTATTAGCTTGAGAGGTGTGTGATGCTCCAAAAACACCCATCTCAGAATATTGGCTCAGATATAGATTGGTTTAAATCCCATTAAAGCCATAAATCTTTTCTAACGTTACTGAATTTCCCCAATTTGATTATATGAATATAGTTAACTCCATTTGGTAGATAATAGAAGCTTAAATGTTTCAACCCAACATGAGTATGTCTACTCTTAATTTCTACTAAAGCCATTATACAAAGGTCACTTGGAATCACTACACATTTCAGGAACTGTGCAGTAACCGAGGAGACTTCTCAGTCAAGAGAAAAGAAACAAAGCAAAACAACAATGAAAAGACTGGATTTCTCAAACCTCTCTAGTAACTACAGTGCATGCTAGGCAGACTAGTGCCCACTTGTGCAAATACCACACCTGCTGCAGCTGTTCAGATAATAAAACATCAATACAAGCAAGGTAAGATGTATAACAGGTCCAGGAAGAAAGCAATTCCCTCTCCCAACTTACAGATGTTTACCAAATTAACTTTCGTATAGCTTAAAAGTTAAAATCTCACATAGCAACCCCTAAGAATATAGGAATATTTATTTAAAAATTTAAACATCATAGAATTATAGAGAGTAACAAGTGAGTTCTCCTTCCCGCTAACACCCAACTAAGTCCTACTCTCATCCCCATTAGAAAGCTCCATTAACAGTTCGGTGCAATTCCTGTAAGATTGTTTCCTAGATTTTGACATATATATATGTTATATTAAAATATCAATGGATCATTGAATACATGTTTTTCTGTAAATAATTTTCACTTAAGAGATGGACATATTCCCACGTCAGTCCATAGAGAGCTACCTTGTTCTTTTTAAAAGCTACACAGTATTCCTCATACAAATAGTTTTTAGTTTATTTAAGCCACTCCCCAATTGCCAGGTACTTAGGTAAATTTCAATTTTTCTACTCACTTCACTTATTTTCATTAATTCTTCACAATATACACAGCTCATCTTTTTTTTTCTCATTTACAATGAACCCATTTTTTTAATACAGATTTGCTGACTCCTACTGAAGTTAATTTTCTATTAAATCAGTGCCATGGTGTAGTGCTGGCTGAATAGTTTATGTGGTTTTTAATTGGCTATACATTCTGATTTCTTCAATTAAGAGGTGGGGTGGTCTGTGTTCCATCCCCTTGAATCTGGGCAGGCTCGCAACGGCTTTGACCAATAGAGGCAGGCAGAAGTGATGCTGTCCGACTTGCAACTCTGGGTTATACAAGTCCACGCAGTTTCCTCTCCATCTCATGGAACCCTCCCTCCTGGAAGCCAGCCACCATGCTGGGAGCAGCTCAAGCCACTCCCAGGAGAGTCTACCTGTAGGTGCTGAGTCCAGCCTTGGAGTCATCCCAGCCCAGGTACCATAGATGTGAAGGAAGAAACTTCCAGACCGTTCTGGCCCCCAGAAGGTTGAGACTTTCACTGAAGCTCATTGATTGGTGTAGTAAATGGAGCTGAGACAAGACATCCCCACTGTTCCCTGTCTGAATTCCCAGCTCAGAGAATCTGTAAGTATAATAAGATGGTGGTGGTTTTATTCTACAAAGTTTTGGGGTGATTTGTTATTGAGCACTATATAAATATGTCAGTATACGTAGGTCTGCCTGCCTAACTCAGGAGGGTGACCCTTCTCTCATCCCAAATCTTATTATTCTATTACTGCTTGCTATAAAGACAAGTGCAAAGACATTGAGGTCTGGACTAGGACCTTGAAATACTCTTTGAATCACTGTAACTCTCCTGTCCTCACATATAAACTAGAGAAAGTTACTCTCTCTTCCTAGAGCGATGCTGTGAAAGAACTAAAAAATGTGTTAAAAATGCTATACTACCAAAATTGTGTGTTGGGGGGAGGGAGACACAGAGACAGAGAGAGAGAGAGAGAGAGAGAGAGAGAGAGAGAGAGAGAGAGAGAGAGAGAGAGAGAGAGAGACTGTTCATTCAGCTGGAGCAAAGATATTCAGATGCAAATCCCCAGTAAACTTGGGGTTTAAGATTTAGTCAGGATCTCTGGACTTCCGGAGAGCATAAGAACTCATTTAATTCAATTCTCCTACAAAGACTTTCATAGACTGGCATTCTTCTAGTTTCAAAAAATTATGAATAGCACAAATTTACTTTAACACCCTTCAGCAGAAATGTTAACTGATTTTAATATCACATCAAATAACATAATTCTTATTTTAACAAATAAAAAATAAACACAGATACAGAACGGGAATAAAAACTAGAAAGAAAAATGCCTAAATGCTCTCACAATGGTTGTATTTGGGTAATGAGGTTAAAGATTATTTTGCCTTTTTCTTTACATTTCAGGGTTTTTTGCTAGGATAATTTATTACTTCTATAATTTTTTAAAGTCAGTTGGATTAATAAGCCATGTAAAGACAGTCTGTACTTGCAGTGCCAAATCCCACTCCTGACACAGAACAGCGGGTGGCCTGGGCTCTGTACCTTCCTTTGCATCACCAGTTTGAAATGCTTTACTCACTTCCCACAGTGTCCAACACCACCTCCTACTCCCACTGCCTTCCCTGGTACCAGCAGACCTGCAGAAACAATGGTTTCAGGATAACACGAGCAGCACCAACTGCATTTCACGTCGCCCAGTACCCCAGGAGAGCCTCCCATGCTAGGAGAGCATGTGCCTGGCTGCCCGTCCTCCCTGCAGAGCTGAGCACCTGGGAAGTTATGGCAAAGCCCTTCTGAGGGGCTGTTCTCCTGTACGACTCTCTCTGCTCACTCCAAACTCAGGGAGCCAGCAAAGAGCTCAGAGTCTACCGCAGCCCCACCTGCTGCCTTTCTAGATCTGGCTTGCCCCTCCAGTGCGGATTCAGGGGGTGCAGCCATCTGTCTCGGGCTGTCCTGTTAAATTGCTTCTTACAGCATCAGGTAAGAGGCTGCAAGCCTTGGTCCTCCTGCTGGCTGATAGCCTGTAAGGCTACAGATGGGCTCAGGCAATCACATCTCTTGCACAGAAAGGTCTGTGGGCAGCCCCTCGATAATAGATTGCCAAAAGTCTTAGGCTGCCCCCACTCAGAGTGTTCTGTCATCTTCCTGGACCTATCTGCCAATTCTTCTTTAACTGTCAAGAGTTGGTGCTTATTAGAGCCTTACTACTCAAAGTGTGCTCTGCAGACCAGCCATGAGGGCGTCACCTGGGAGCTTGTCAGACCACAGAATCTCAGGCCCAGCCCGGCCCGCCTGAATCCCCAGTTTACTCCATCCTCAGATGATGCATACGCACAGGAAAGTGTGAGAAGCGCTGAGCTAGAGAACCCTCATTTAAAACGTAATGTTTTTGCCAGTATAAAATCCTGTTAACACTAGTCATGGTAGAAATTCTGGAAAAAAATTGTTTTAAATGGTGGGAAAAAAGCATAATCCCATTTCCAGCAGAAAGACCTCATTATTCATGAACTCGTGAAAGGGGTGGGTGGGGAGAGCTCAGCTCACTTTATTTCAGAGCCAAATCTGGGAGCATGAAAGTGAGGCTATTTCGTTTAAATCACTACCTATCATCACAAACACTAATTGGGCCAGTAAATGGTATTACAAAAGCTTAAGCTGGAGCCTGGCCAGTACAAAACACAGCAACGCAAAAAGAAAACATCCATAAAACAGTCCTGTTTCTTTACCTGTGGTAATGATTCTCAACGGGGGACGTCTGGCAATGTCCGGAGACATTTGGGGTTGTCACAAGTGACTGGGAACACTCCTGGCATATAGTGTGTCGGGGATGCCACTAAACATCCTGCAATGCACAGAACAGCTCCCCACAACCAAGAATTATCCGGTCAAAAATGTTGGAAGTACTGAGGCTGAGAAACCCTGACCTATCGAATTATCTACAGTGTCGTTTCCTCTTCCCTCTCAGTGCCCCCATCACCTACTGTTCACCCCACCAAGAAACCCACTCCCCAGTCAAAGGCCTGTACTCTCCTCACTCAAGGGTTTTCCACTCCTGCCTCCAACAGGAGCTGGCCTGAGTGTGTGACAGCCACGAGGAGCCGGGCCCTGTGCCTGTCCCCTACTCATTACTCATGCAGTGCAGGCCTGAGACCACCTATTATAAAATCACAGGCTGTGAGAGCGGGAAGGGGCTTAGTGATCTTCTGGTCCAGCTCCGCGGTGTGTTAAAGGGGCTGCATCCCAGACGAGTCAGCACACAGACTGGTTCCTTTATAACAGAGGAAAAGGAGCCAGGACTCACAAGGAATGCAAAGAAAAGAAACAATGGCACGGACCCCAGCATTTGAGGCACCCAAGCCACTGCTGAACGGCAGGGCTCTATTTTTAGCTCAACTTTCCTGAAAAGGACCCCTGCTTCCCCTTTTCTAGAATGCCCTGGCATCCTCTCCAACAGTTTTGTCTTCCCCTCTCCTCCAAAGGTTGCTGTGAAGACTCTGTCTAAGAAACTGAAGTTAATTTCACAGAACAGAGAAAGAACCATCCTACCGGGCAGGGGACCATACGTCCCCGTGTGCCCAGAAATGGCCCAGCTGACATGGTTGCCTTGGCATAATTACTAGAATTCCTCTTCTCCCATAAAGGTATCTAGGTTTGGATGATGAATTATACTGTAACCTTTCTCCCGGGCATGCTATTCCCAGGGAGAACAAAGCTCCAGGCCTGGCATGCTTCTGCAGAGCACAGGAAGCCACAGACCTGAAAGTTAAGCTCATGTGCAATTATGCCTAATTTGGCCCCTGCTGGTGATGCGCCAGCTGACCGAAATTCTGCCCACTGGAAATGACTGGACGCCGATGAAGGGAAACTCAGAACTGGGCACACACGCTCTCATCTTGTGACTCGAGGGTCTCAACAGTGAGCTTATTGGCACAGACCATGGGAAAACCTGCTCTCAATCTGACCCATGAAGTGAGTTACACAACAACTTCCAATTCAAATGCATTCCATCCTCCAACTCCTGACACCAGCACACGTGAAAAAGTCCTATTTCCACGTGGCACACAAGCACTGACCCACAAGGTCTAAATGGCTGGATGAAGCCCACAGGCTTGGGAAAAAGGGAGCAGAAAAGCCAGGCCAGCAAGCTGATTCACTGGCAATTCATTTCATCCCAGCAATAGTCTCTACACCAGACGATATTATCCCAAGTCAGCGAAGTCCAGATGGGGAAGAGCGTCTTACCTCACAAACAGAAGCAGTAATATGAAAACTAATGTGGGTGGGGTCCCCCCCATTTTTAATGATTACAGGTCTAAGAGAAATGAAAACTACAGAGTAGGAAACATAGTTCTACTTAAAACAACTGTTAACAATGTGATGTGCCTCCTTCCAGTCCTTTCCCCCACAGGAGTTAAGTTCTAAATTCGCCACAGTGTATCCTGCTTTCTCACTTTATTTTCTAAGCACTTCTCCACATCATTCAAAACTAGTTTAAGTTTTCTGTGGTTCTCCAATGGCAACATTAACAGCTGTCTGCTATTTAGACTTCAAAAGTTTATGTGTAACAGAAGGTAGTAAATAAAGAGGCTGGAGAAGAAAAAGGAAACTGAAGCAATAAAATTTTAATGAAGGATCCATCTCTCTAAACAGCCTTGGCCACCAGGGTTATGAGTTTCAAACCTCTCCTTGAATTCTGCTGGAGTCAGTCAAGAGGCTTGCCCTGAGCTAGGACAAGCTCCGGATGGATCAAATACAGGGGAAGAAATAGCAAGGCAGGCATGGGCTTGGAGTCACTGCAGATGAGAAGGAATGCTCAGGAGGAAGAAGAAAAAACGGTCCAACTGTCTGTGCCTCTTCAGTGTCTAAGAATCCTTGCCTTCATGGCTGTCAGGACACTCCATCCACTCTGCTCTCCTTCCCTCTAATCAGTCCTGCATGCATGGGATTGAGGCATATCAATCCCGGGCTTCAGCTCACACTATCTCCTCTTCTGGAATGCTCCTTTCTCCACCCACTGAGCACGCTCTACGTGCCAGGTACTGTGCTAAGTGCTTTACATTTGCATCCCATTTCGTTCTCATGATGCCATCAGATAGGTACCACTACTTCATCCCTTCATTCTGCGGGAGGGGAAACCAGAGCTGAATGGTAGTTAAGTGACAGAACCAGGGCTCTGAGACACTGTGCCATCTCCCCCATCAGAAGCTCAGCTCTCTGAGAGCAGAGACCAGGCCAAGGGGCTCATTTGTCAACTGACCACTTCACTTACATCTCACTTTCTTCCTGAAAGTATCTGAGCAGGTTAACAAAGATAGATATGTGGGGGGCAGCGGGGGAATGTATAAATACAAAGAAATGAAATTAGGTAAACGAAACAAAAGCAGACAAGAACAATGAAGGCAGAGGGATATAAATACACCAAAAACAATGTGTAAGACCTTCACAGAAGTCTACAGATAAGCTCCAAATTTGTACTTCTGACCTTTTATCAGTCTGAGCAAAAAACAGAAAGTGGCTATTTGTAAACCTGTTATGGATTTATGGCAGAAAGTCCTGTTGCCATAAAAATTACGTTGGAAACAATGTATGTTTCAGCCATCCAGCCTGATCAAAGGACTTCTAAACGAGCCTATTCTCTGCTTAACTGTTGGCTAAACCTGCATGCACCGCAAGGTGAACTTGACAGAAACATCTCTAAGAAGAACCACACACTTCCCAGTTCTCTTATTCAGAATGCGCTGAATAGGTTTTAAGTCACTGAGAGAGGATTTAAATTATCATTATGTGGTGCTGGCTCCTAAACAGTGCTGTGATTACTGCTGTCTTTCTCTCTCTAGGTAGTGCCCATCCAGGCACCACCGCCTTCTCATGCCTGCAAATCCTTTCTTTGATCTCCGCTGCCTCTACACTTTTCCTTCGTTCATCTGTTTTCGTGATGATATCTCAGCTTTGGTGATGACCAAGCATGGACTTGACAGCAGACACTAGCCAACCCCACTAACTCCCTGCCTCTCCCCGGCCATATGCATCACTGGGTTTTTGTTTGTTTACTTTTCTGTTTGCTTTGTTTTGTTTTGGCCATGCCATGCTTGTGGGATCTTAGTTCCCCGACCAGGGATTGAACCTGGGACCACAGCAGTGAATCCTAACCATTAGACCGCCAGGGAATTCCCTATACATCACCGTTCATGACCAGCTAAAGTCACTGTGCTAAAAAGTTCAGATGTCTGAAATTCTTCCTTTGCCCAAATTTAATGGCTATACTGCATTGCACAGTATCCCCCCCCCCAAATTCATGTCTGCCCGGAATCTCACAATGTGAACTTATTTGGAAATGGGGTCTTTGCAGATGCAATAAATTAAAATGAAGTCACAATAGATTAGGGTGGCCCCTAACCCAATGACTTATAAGAAGAAAAAACACTCAGGGATAACACCATGTGACCATGGAGGCAGATACTGGACTGATACACCTAAAAGCCAAGCAACTCTAACGACTACCAGCAACAAGCATAAGCTAGGAAGAGGCAGGGAAGGACCTCCCAGCAGAGCCTTCAGAGAGAGTGTAGCCCAGCCAACACCTTGATTTTGGACTTCTAGCCTAGAGAATGTGGGAGAATAAATGTCTCTTATATTAAGCCACACAGTTTGTTTTAATTTGTTACAAAAGGAAACTAGTACAATGGCTAAAATGCTTTACCCAGAAGACATAGTACCAAGTACACAAAACTGACTTTTTAACGTGTATCCAACAGGTACAGCAGGCACAAGGTCTGTAGTCACACTGCCTGGGTTCAAATCCTAACGCTGCCACTTACTAGCTGTGGGCCCTTGGGCAGTTACTTAACCTCTCTGTACCTCAGTTTTCCCACCTATAAAATGGGGATAATATTACCAATCTCAGAAAGTTGTCATAAGGATTAAACTGGGTGATTCATATAAAGTGCTCAGAGCCGCGCCTGGCACCTATAAGCGCTATATATTTGTTATTATCAGCATCATCAGGGGTTAAACTGACAGAAAAAGGCAGGAACCAGTCCCTTCTTCTTAGAATTGTGTATACAATGCCCACCTCTCGTGGTCCTGTCCCCTCCTAGCAGGCACGAAAAACCATGGGATGTCTCTCCCAGGGCTGTGCAGAGACCAGGGTTAAGATCAGGATCCTCCAGTGAAATAGGATTGTCCCAGTTTCAATACTTCCAGGCTATTCTGCAGAGCCTAACCCTAACCCTCTTGTTAAATAATCCTAGGAACTCCACAAGTGATACTCAGCACGCATTCCAAACTAATCATTAAGAGACAACAACCTGGTTACACAGAACTAGACTGCTGATCCTGTAATGCTCATTTCCAACCAGGGAGCCGAAGGATGACCAGTCTTCCAAAACAGCAGGTTGTCTAGTCCTGGCTCCACCTAAGCCAGGGACAATGAAGCCAGAATCCTCCAAACACACTTTCTTACTCTGGACTCCATGGCCCCAGCAGTGTATAAAAATGACCAACACTCACCCTTAGGAAATGGCTTCCCCTTACTTTCAGTCCACAGTTGTTCTAGAGCCCTTGCTCTCACAGGGTCCTGCCACCTTCTGCTCTGGGTAAAAGTCACCACATTAGAAGCCTCTGTCTGCCAGCCACAAGACAGCCAAATGGAGACACCAAGTCTAGTACAACTCAATAACTCATTCTAAAAATATCAGCATTCCAAATAATACTTCCAAGGATGATTGGAACTATCTAACTAGCATCATTGAAATTGATGAGAGATATATTAATAGCTTGCACTGAGTGCCTTCTCGGTACTAGACACAGCATTTTTATGTAGAGTAATTCATTCAGTTCTAACTACTATTATTATCCCCATTTTACAGTTGAACAGCATGAATCAGGGAAGTTATGATTTTGCCCCAGGTCACACAGCTAATACAGTTGATCCTTGAACATGGGAGTCAGAGGCATCGACCTTCTGCAGTCAAAGATCCATATGTAACTTACAGGCGGTCCCTCCGTATCCACGGAGTTAACCAACCGAGGATAATGTAGTACTGTAATATTTACTACTGAAAAACATACAAGTGGACCTGAGCAGTTCAAACACATGTTTTCAAGGGTTAACTGTATTTGGAGGAGCCAGCTTAACAAATGAAAACAATACTCAAAATCCTATATACCCGGGACTTCCCTGGTGGCGCAGTGGTTAAGAATCTGCCTGTCAATGCAGGGGACATGGGTTTGAGCCCTGGTCCGGGAAGATCCCACATGCCACGGAGCAACTAAGCCCACGCGCCACAACTACTGAAGCCTGTGCGCCTAGAGCCCGTGCTCCACAACAAGAGAAGCCACCGCAGTGAGAAGCCCGTGCACCATAACAAAGAGTAGACCCGGCTCGCCACAACTAGAGAAAGCCTGCACACAGCAACGAAGACCCAATGCAGCCAAAAGTAAATAAATAAAATAAATAAATTTATATATTAAAAAAAAATCCTATACACCCCAGAGAGGCAACCAGTTACCTCCCTTTGCACTACTTACAGAGTCCAAAGGCAACAACCTCTTATCTATGGAGTAATACTATTTAAATGATCAACCAAAAGCTAAAACTCTCTTAAAGGTTATGCATAATGTAAATGAAATGCTACATGCTAACCCTTGTCCTGCATCCCACCCGGGGTTGCAAAGAAGTAAATCTTGCCACATCTAGACATTGGTCTTTATCCCCTATGAAGAAAAGGGATCCACACATGCCCTTGGGGTGGTCATCTGAACAGGAGCCCAGAGGCCTGCATTCTGAGTTCTCCCTTGAACTCAAACATATTTTACTCTTCTGAGGCTTCCATTCACTTAATTGAAAAGGGAGAGATGTGGGGCAATTCCCTCCAAATTAAACGTAGAATTACCATACAATCGAGCAATCCCATTTCTGGGTATACAGGCAAAAGAAGGAAACTTTTGTTCATAGGTATATACTTGTACACCTATGTTCATAGCAGTATTTTTGCAAGAGCCAAAAGGGAAACTACCCAGGCTGTCCATCAACAGACGAATAAACAAAATATGGTATATATGTACAAGAGAATATTATTCAGCCTTAAAATGGAAGGAAATTCTAATATATGGTACAACTTGGATGAATCTCGAGGACACTAAACTAAGTGAAACAAGCCACTCACAAAAGGACAAATACTGTATGGCTCCACTCATATGATGTATCTAGGGTAGTCAAAAGCAGAGAAAGACAGAGAAAGAAGGGTGGGTTGCAGGCAATGGGAGGAGGGGGGAACGGGGAGCTATTGTTGAATGGATACAGTGTCAGTTTGAGAAGATGAAAAAGTTCTGGAGATGGATGGTGGTGATGGTTGCACAAAAATGTGAACGCACTTAACGTTACTGCACTTACACTTAAGAATGGTTAAAATGGTAAACTTGATGCTCTGTACTTTACGACAAACACGTGTACACACAGAGAAAGGGGTTTTAATTAATTCAATGAATTTCAAACCTTGGCCGCACACTGGAATCTCCTATGGAGATTTCTTAAAATATCTATTCATCACTGGTAGTAACACGTTGGACATGGTGGACTTCTGATGTGATGTACTGGGAGGAAACGTCACTCATGAGGCTTTCATGCCAAGAAATGCACCTGGGCTTCTTAGGGGATTCAATGTCATTGAATTAAAAGGGAGTGGAAGCACTGTTCCAGCCTGGGCAAGACTGAGGGGCGCATAAGAGCCAAAGGCAATATGAGACACTTGACTGGACGCTGGATCCAAAAAAATGGCTATAAAGTACAGTGGAGGAAGATCTTAGTGTAGAATTTAAAAGTGGATGGTAGACTTGAACGCACAGTACCAGTGGTACGGAAGATGGGGTTGTGGAGGAGAGTATCCTTGTTGTTGGCCTGTGAGATGCGTGAAGTATTGAGGGCTAAGCTGTCAGAGTCTCTGCAGATGCAACGGTGCAGCAGGATGTTAACAGTTGGTGAAGCTAAGTGAAAGGCATGGACATTCAAAGTATCGTTCTTTGTGGTTTTGAGGGCTCAAAAATTTTTTAAGTAAAACTAAATCAAAATAAAACAAAATAAAAATGTTTATGCCAGAGCTCTACCCCCAAACAAATAAACAGAACATCTGGGGGCTGGGATCCAGGGAATCAGTGTTTTCTTTGTGAAGCTCCCCTGGAGATTATAATGGGCAGTCAGGTTGACAACTAGGAATTAAAAGAGCTCTAAACCGAGATGTGATATTACGGCGTGTATAACAGCCAAAGATGTGCAATTAACCTAAGAGGGTGGCCCACTGTTGATACCCAGAGGCCCTGGGAAATTTCTTCAGTCCCAAATGATCCCAGCTGCCCTACCTTCCACCCTTCCCTTACTTTTCTTAAAAATAAGCCACAACATTTCAAATTTGTAAAGAAATGAGCTCTATCAACAGACTAGGAAACAAGTGGCTCCCAAGCTTTATTGTCCCCCCTCATCGTAGATTTCCCATGTCTCATAAAATAGATTCCCTTTAAGAAACATTCTCCTATAGCAGAGGTCTCAAAGACACTCTTGAAATGTCTTTTCAACTTTGAGGCACCTACTATTCCCTTATGTTTTCATTATTTACACCGCCTAGTAAGACAAATGTTTAGATAGATAAGGAAGAATCTGGCCAAAGATTACACACTAGGATTTAGAAAATTTATATCTCAAACATATTGCTACCCAAAGCGAAAATTTTGCTTTTCAAACTGGAGAAGGAAGGGGGGAAAAAAAGCCTCATTTCAAACATGGGTCCAAAAACAGCCTATGTCATAAAGCTGAAGTGGCACTGCCTTTGAGGTAGGCGATAGAGTGATAAGCCCTTTTCAACACTAATAGGACTACCTGAAAGAGGTATTCATGTAAGCAGCTAAATTACCCCACACCACCCATATATAACACTTGAACAGTTTTCAGAGCAATCTCCCGTACCTCACACCCCTTCTGAGGTAAACATAAACCCACTTCTCAAATGTGTAGACGGAAGCTCAGAGAAGCCATACCCCATGCCATACAGTAAGTGGCACCTCCACCTAAGCCCTCAGATGCTAGACACTGCCCTTGCCATCACAGTGCCCCATGACTCTCATCCCTCCAGGGTGACAACACTCCCATTCCAGCTACCTCAGTTTTACAACATAATTCAGGGGATGATGGCAGCTTCCAAGGGGGAGACTCACCTTGCTCTGTCTGTGTACTGTTCACAAATGTTTTCCTCCCCATTTGAGTGGTGAAAGTAGCAAATGCCATCTCCAGCTCAGGGACACTCCGAAGCTTCTTATCCATTTTATATAAGGCTCTGCTCACACTTTACCGAAGGTATTTAGTCTACAAGCCCCGGGTAACTTCCATCATACACACAGCATCCAGCACGTCTTGTTGAATAAAAAAATAATGAGTGGTCTACCTCGGTGAGGCTCTTGAGAGTTCTCCTGAGTCAGGAGAATAATTCCCTGCTTTTATGTCAACCACCTTTATTTCACTGTGAACACTATTTCTTGACCCATTGCCTTTTACAAGTCGGCTTCCCACACACTTTCCCTTCACAAATTTTAAAAACTTTGATTAGCTACTGCCCACCTGGGATTTTTGCCTATCACTGCTCCCTACTTCACCTTGCTTATCTTTATGGTTTTCATCCAACCT
This sequence comes from Delphinapterus leucas, assembly GCF_059928025.1. Classification (NCBI taxonomy): domain Eukaryota; kingdom Metazoa; phylum Chordata; class Mammalia; order Artiodactyla; family Monodontidae; genus Delphinapterus; species Delphinapterus leucas. Next base: position 61,584,411 of record NC_143131.1, on the reverse strand, counting down.
CTCATCATCTCGATCCCAACTACAACAGCTTAACTAGAGCATCCTGGACCTCTCAACACTTTAGCCTTTCAATCCCTGTCTCTCACACAAGCATGTGCGCACGTACACGCACGCGCGCGCGCACACACACACACACCCCCTAGAAAATTAGATCTCCACTGAATCCTTCCCATAATAACAGACCTGTTTTTCAGACTCTAATTTTTTCAAGGCAAAGTTCATAGCTAACAATAACTTTGTATCTTGAGTAGTAAGGGGTAACTGTTCTAACTTTTCTAAGTATAAAACCATTTTTGAAGCAACTGACAAAGGATTAATCTCCAAAATTTAAAAGCATCTCACGCAGCTCAATATCAAAAAAACAAACAACCCAATCCAAAAATGGGCAGAAGACCTAAATAGACATTTCCCCAAAGAAGATATACAGATTGCCAACAAACACATGAAAGAATGCTCAACATCACTAACCATTAGAGAAGTGCAAATAAAAACTACAATGAGATATCTCACACTGGTCAGAATGGCCACCATCAAAAAAATCTACAAACAATAAATGCTGGAGAGGGTGTGGAGAAAAGGGAACACTCTTGCACTGCTGGTGGGAATGTGAATTGGTTCAGCCACTATGGAGAACAGTATGGAGGTTCCTTAAAAAACTACAAATAGAACTACCATATGACCTAGCAATCCCACTACTGGGCATATACCCTGAGAAAACAATGATTCAAAAAGAGTCATGTACCAAAATGTTCATTGCAGCTCTATTTACAATAGCCCAGAGATGGAAACAACCTAAGTGCCCATCATCGGATGAATGGATAAAGAAGATGTGGCACATATATACAATGGAATATTACTCAGCCATAAAAAGAAACGAAATTGAGTTATTTGTAATGAGGTGGATAGACCTAGAGTCTGTCATACAGAGTGAAGTAAGTCAGAAAGAGAAAGACAAATACCGCATGCTAACACATATATATGGAATTTAAGAAAAAAAAATGTCATGAAGAACCTAGGGGTAAGACAGGAATAAAGACACAGACCTACTAGAGAATGGACTTGAGGATATGGAGGGGGAAGGGTGAGCTGTGACAAAGCGAGAGAGAGGCATGGACATATACACACTACCAAATGTAAGGTAGATAGCTAGTGGGAAGCAGCTGCATAGCACAGGGAGATCAGCTCAGTGCTTTGTAACCGCCTGGAGGGGTGGGATAGGGCGGGTGGGAGGGAGGGAGACGCAAGAGGGAAGAGATATGGGAACATATGTATATGTAGAACTGATTCACTTTGTTATAAAGCAGAAAATGACACACCATTGTAAAGCAATTATACTCTAATAAAGATGTAAAAAAAAAAAAAAATCTCATTACCTAGAAAGAACTACTGCTGACATGTTGAATGACTTATAATGCCAGACACTGGGGATACAGCAGTGACCAAAAGACACAGTTGTGACCCTCATGGATTTTATTGCTGTTCTATTTTATCCATGTTATTCTCAGAGTCATCAATGTAGTACAATTTTTAATAAATTTATTTTTATTATTTATTTATTTATTTTTGGCTGTGTTGGGTCTTTGCTGCTGTGCGTGGGCTTTCTCTAGTTGCAGTGAGCGGGGGGCTACTCTTCATTGCGGTGCATGGGCTTCTCGTTGGGGTGGCTTCACTTGTTGCAGAGCATGGGCCCGAGGAGTGCGGGCTTCAGTAGTTGTGGCACGTGGGCTCAGGAGTTATGGCATGTGGTCTCAGTAGTTGTGGCTCACAAGCTCTAGAGCGCAGGCTCGGTAGTTGTGGCGCATGGGCTTAGCTGCTCCACGGCATGTGGGATCTTCCTGGACCAAGGCTCAAACCTGTGTCCCCTGCATTGGCAGGCGGATTCTTAACCACTGTGCCACCAGGGAAGTCCCAATGTAGTACAATATTTTTCAAAGCACATTTGCTTTATTTTTTGAAAGGTAATACATGGTAAAAACAATTCAAATAATATTCTCACCCTTGCCCTCAGTCTCTCTCCCCAAAGGTAACCTCTAAAAAGATGTTTGCATAACCTTCTAGAGATATTCATGAGTACATAGGTTAAGTCTATCTTCCCTGTTTGGTTGCTGGATTTTGTCTGTCCTACTCAACAGATCCAAGGTACACATTTTCAAAGATTTCAAAACCACTACACAGAAGCACATTATAAGTTCCATCTCTTTCTCAGAGTTCACCTAATCAAATGTGCAAAGTTAACAACCGGAGTCTACTTTGAAGAATAATACATAAGCACAATCCTCCAAACTGTTGGTCAATTCAAACCAACAACAGCATATATTCTATTGCAGAACTGAGGAGGAAAGCTCTGAAACTGTCCCCAGAATCAGTGCCAAAGCAAGGAAAGGACTCATGTGTCCCTGGTTCTCATGGACAGATAACTGTATCTTTATACATTCTCTTTATTTTTTTATATATTTTAAATTTTATGACTTTAAATACTACAACTGAATCTTTAAAAAAAAAACTGAGGGAGGGAGGGGGAAGAGGCCTTAAAAAAGCATAAAGGAAATAAAAATGGACAAGGATTAAGGCAGTATGGTATAGATTTCAGGTAATTTTAAGAACTGGATAATTTTAATCTAGAAAGAAGGCCTCATTCTTTTTAAATGAATATTTTTTCCTTTGGAAAATAAAAACCATTAGTAGAAACAGAACGGAAGTGAGGGCCTATCTGTGTTAGCTATGTAATGACCATTTCTCGGAAAAACTTCCTAAGAGTGCAGTATGAGCAAGGCTCTGGATTGGATACGGGGGGGGAGCAGAGTTTAGGGGGTGGGTGAACGGAGAACTCTTATTCCGTGAGGCTGATGATGTGACTGACATCTTGCCGGGTCCCTTACCCCAACCCTGCGAAGCCTGCCTGGTCAGCCCAGGGCCGAGGCAAAGAATGTGGAAGCGATCGACATACCCAGGGACCCAGGTAGGAACCAGCCAAGTCTGGCTGACCCCAATGCTCCCTTCTGGGGGAGATGAGGAGTAGAAGGGTCGATAGGAAACATTTGTATGAAACTTCCTGGAACAGACAAAACAAAACCCTGGTAGAAGAAAGGGGGAAGAGCAGAATGAATGAGTAATCTGAACGTGGGGACACAAGAAGCAGTGAAGATTCTCTACATCCAATGGCTCCAATATCCCAATTATTCCTCTAAGTTGAGCTTCACTGGCCCATGAACCTAAAGTTTCACTATCTTTCTAGAGGCAGTAAGGGATCCTGAGGGACGTCAAATGAACCCAGCACACTTCCTCCTCCTCTTGCTCAACCCCCTGCTAAATCCCCACAGTACTAGGTTGACTAGAAGGTTGGACGACGCTCTCATCGAAGCCAAACTCCACAATCTGAATTAGGCATGAAGATTAACACTTATTTCAAGCAGCTCCTTCCTATCTCGATAGTGTCACAAACCCTTGGGCTTTCAAACCAGCTGCAGCAGCTATGATCAACTTAACCCTGAAATGAGACAACAGGTTGCTTATTAACTGCAGAATAATTCCTCACTCAGGTGTGCTAGTGACAATTCCGCAACCACTTTTAAGATGATAAAACAATGCAGCACAGAAATCCAACCCACCATCCAACTTTATTTGTTAACGGTCAGCAAAAGAACATGTTAGTTGGTTTTTTTTTTAAGTATACATGAACAAGAATTTGATCTCCACCCAAACTGATAGACTGACTCCATTTCCACATAGATAACTATTTTCCGGTTGAGTATATACGTTCAAGAAAGCGTGGGATGTTTATGTCAATTATATCTCAATTTAAAAAACATATACGGGGCCAAGATTTTAAATCCACTTTCTGTTAAAGTGAGAAGAGGGCAAGGAGGTGGGGAGACAGGCAAGGGGCAGCAGAGATGAGGGCAATACTACTGCCACCCCTCCCCCACCAGTCAAGTGCAGGCACTATGGAGACACATTCTGAATGTGCATTGAATCATTTAACCCTCTGAGCATGCACTTTCCCATCTACACTTTAGAGGGGTGGAAACGGAAGCACAGAGAAATTAAAATAACTTGCCTAGGTTCCACAGAGGGTGAAAGCAAATTTAACTCAACATTAAATATTTGCCTGGCAGTCAAACTCTTGAGATTATCTTTAATTTAACAGATAATAGAAACAAGTTCCTCATTCAGACCAACAGTGCAGTGCTGACACTTTAAGCAAAATCTGTCACAACAGCAAATATTGACTGAGTGTCTTCTAGGTACCAGGGTTCCAGGTTACCAGCTAGGTACTGAACCTAAGCATTCCTTAAGTATTTCAAACATCTGTTGCTTCAATCACATGCAAATCAAGTCCATTTATATGAAGATGACTAAGGATCTGCCTTAACATTATGTAAGACTGAGTTCATACTGGCAATAAAATGAGAAGTGAGCCAAAATTATCAGGAACTAATCTGCCTTAATGTGCAAAAACTGATATAAAAATGTACTTCTTTAGAGATTCAGGAGTAATGGAAAAAGCAGAACAATTAAAAGTCCTCTTTGGGGATCCTAAGCAAAAAAATCAGAGGAATGTCCCCCTATCTTTAATCAATAGAAAAATAAACAGATCAGTAGTTTTCTGTAATGTGGGCATGACCTAGGTGCACTAATTCCTATCAGGTAGTATCTCTGCTAACATACTCAACTGCTCTCAAAGTTGTGAATGGATGAAGAACACTTGAAGTTGTCCTGGATAAAAAAAATGGAGGGAAGAGACAACTTTCAACCCTTACTGTCCAGGCCCCGCCCTGCAAGGATTAAAGTCCAGAATGGCCAGGATTGGGACCTTCCTTATTCCACAAACAGGTTCCCCAGCTCACTCAGCCTTCCCAATGGCTCCAAAGAGCACCACCTCCCCCTAGAGATCCTTGGGGAGTTGATGTCACTTAATCCCTAGTTAGTGGAGATTTGGCACTTTATCTTCTAAATCACATTTGTTTCCCAGAAGGGAGAAAAGCAACCTTAATGCCATACCGAAACAGATCCTATAAAATAAACACAAACCTGTACAGAAATCAATGCCAGGGTTTGTATGCCATGCATGTGTGTGCTCAAATCAAACACACAAGGCATACTGTAAATAAAGCATTTGGTAACGTGCTCACGTGTTTTTACTTACATGACAAAAACTTGCAAGCACTGTGGAGAGGGTAATCTGTGTATTAGGGATGCTTTTTCACCCTTGCACTAGAGCAGTGCATCAGAAGCCCTTGTAGGACCCCCAAACACACACTGCCCGGCTCAGGAGGTCTGGGTGGGGCAGGGGATTCGCCTTTCCAACAGGTTCCCAGGTGATGCTCTACAGCCCTTGCTGCTCCAGGAACTGCTCCAGCAAAGCCACTGCACTGACCAGAGAAACAGCTGTCAGTGCCTTTGGTCACCTTGGAAGGAAGGGCCATGCACAACCCATGATTGTAAAGTTAAGGGAGAGTCCAGTGAGAGTGTAGTCAAATCTGAGGACCTGCTAATGAACTGGAAACTCGGCATTAGCCACTTTCAACCAAACTGAGATGTTCTCCTGTGACTGCCCTAAATCCCCAGTGAAATTTGAGAAGTCAAAATTGTCATTAAGTAATGGAGAGTATGAGGAAAAAAAGAGGGAGAAGAAACCCTACCCCCTAGATAATTTCGCTGTCCTTGCCCTGCTGTAACTACACCATTTTTTTTTTTTTAACCTGTTTTCAGGGAATTTACATTCTGAAATGGTTTGGAGTTAGCTGTCTGTCTCCCTGGCTGGAGTCTGTTAGGCTCCGGTGAGGGTCCAGACCTACCTCTCTTTGTATTCGTTGGATGCCACCAGTTCCAGAAGCATCATCATGATTTACTTCTAGCCTATCCCAAGTGGAACTATCTGGCAGAACCAACCTGGCAGTAAAAAGAATTCCCCAACCTAGAAGCATGGTGAAGGGTCTTCTGAGCAACGAGAGAGAAGGCACCCCCCGATGCACACGTCCCCAAACCTCACCCACCCTCCTGCTCTTTCCAACCCCATGCATTCCAAGCACACCCACCCTTCCCACTTCATCAGGTCACTTGCCAATAAACTCTAATGAAAAGTTAAAAAAAAAAAAAAAAAAGACCTCTCAAAGAGCGAGATACTTCAGTGAGAGACTAGATTAAACTACTCTTAGGACAGCTCTGCCTTTTGTTGCCTACAAATAAAGGATTCCATGATAAATTCCCCTCTGGCTACACCTCCTTTCCACAGCACCTATCCACACCTCCTAAGCATCATCCCCACCAAAATACTCATGCAACGAATACACGGAACGCCTTTCAGTTTTCCCTCTGACCTCCCTCCAGGTCGTGGTCACAGCCTTCATGACGCCTTCGCATTTCCCCACCCAAATCCGTCACTCTCGTGTCTACACTTCCACAGAACTTGGAAGTACACTAGTAAAAGTATAAGCATTACTCTTCATCTTCCAGATTCTCTTATAAGCTGTAAAGCTGTAACCATCTCAGTCATTTTCCCTTCATCGGCAATGTGTTGTACATGTTAGGTGCTCAATTGATTGACGTCACTACAATGTGTTTAGCACTGTGTGCAAGGAACCACACCAGCCACTGTCACAGGAATGGAAAACACCATCCTTCAAGGTATAAGAGAAACCCCAAGGCTACTCAGGCAGTTAATGGCCAAGTCAGGATTTCATAGGATCTACTCAACACCAAAGCTTTTGCCACTTCACTGACGCCATTCTGCCTTTCAAGGGAGAAAAACGAAATGGAACACTAAGGTGAAAAAGCCTCGGCTCACTGGTCAGTCAACCCACTGCAAACTTCCGCTTGATTTCTCATCAACCCTAGACTTTAAGGCATGGCCAGTATATGTAATAAAGTGTGTTTTACAAATTATCCTATTTGGAATCACTGGAGCATGCAGCTATATTATGGAAAAGCCTTTCATTTCAGTGCCTCACAATGAGATGGGATGTCTCTACATACACATAGAATGTTTTAATGAAGCCTAGATGTACTCTACAAAAAGCCCATGTATTCTTTCATACTTTTCCTTAGGGGTAAAACAACCAAATTAAACTCGAGAGAATACCACCCATCTTCTTTTAAAAGAGCACACTATCCAAATGGCTACAGGTTTCTGCAGTTTGATAAAATCAGGACAAACACCTGAAACAGAGAGAAAAGAGGGGCGAAGCCCCGTTTGATGAGTCAAGAGAGGCAAATGGCAACAGCCAGTGAGAAAAGGCTTCAGGGTTTGACAGCACTGGCTTCCAAACTCCCTCTGTCACCAGCTAGCTGTGGGGTTTTGAGACAGTATCAGGGGGTTTCAGCTTCGGGAAAACCCCTGGCCCTCTCAGAGGTCATAATAAGCAGGTGATAACAACAGCACGTGAAACACACAAGCACTTGGTAAATTCACCAACTTAAATTCCACACCCCATGCTTAAGTGCCTAACCTGTAGGACTTACCTGACTCAGATCAGAAGTTGAGTGGCCTTTGTTTCTCTTTTGATTACCGTGAAGACTTGGTAAGCATTAGATCTGCTTAAAATGAGCTGCTGAAAAGCTTATGGAGTGGAAGGTGAGGGGCAAAAGCAAACCAATGGTTCCCTAGAGAAAAAAAGGCGTTTGCTAACAGCTTAAGCAACACTAAACTCTCCAACAAACTGGATATTACAAGCTTAAACTCTCCCAAACAAGTCATTTGGGCTAAGGGCATGTGTAATTAAAGTTAAAGGCATACTAAAATAACACTTTAGCTGGTGACCTGAAAGAACCTTTTGAAAAGCTCAACCAAAACATTAGTGCACGTAGGAGGGACTTGACTTTTTGTCTATTACAGACAGCATTGCAGGGCAACACTGCATACATCCCTCTGCCTCCAAAGAAAAGCACTGATAGACCGTTAGAGCCAAGCTGCCCTAAACACAGATGTATTCAATCCTGTGGTTTTTGTTTTTTTTTTTTTTTTTTTTTTTTTTGCGGTACGCGGGCGTCTCACTGCTGTGGCCTCTCCCCTTGCGGAGCACAGGCTCCGGACGCGCAGGCTCAGCGGCCATGGCTCACGGGCCCAGCCGCTCCGCGGCATGTGGGATCTTCCCAGACCGGGGCACGAACCCGTGTCCCCTGCATCGGCAGGCGGACTCTCAACCACTGCGCCACCAGGGAAGCCCTCAATCCTGTTTTACACACCTGAATTTAACAGTTCAGAACTTAAATTTCTAGTACTGGGAAAGGGATAAGAGGCTTAGTTGTGTTGACCACTGAAACACACCAGTTACCAGTTGATTCAGAAATCTCACCGTGCAGACCAGAGCATCAGTCAAAAGCTCAGAGCATCAGCCAGAACCTTCCCCTGCAACACACACATAAACACACCCATGCTGGGCTTATGCTACACTTTTAAAGAGAAGCAAATAGTGAAACACGTCATTTACAACGTTTCTCATGAAAGGAAAGAAGTTTTGCAGAGGGTAGAAAACCACAATTCCTGCCACAGACATATTGATTACTGACCCACAGGAGCCACTTAAATGCTGACTGGATCATCAGTGATGAGTGAAATCATCTACGTCTAGTCACAAAGCCCCCTCTTTGCTATCGCTGGTCTTTTTAACTCTCAAGTAACTGGAATAAAACTTTTGACAGACCATGGTGGCAACGTGTTTTCAGAACTCCTTTGGCAAATACATCACAGTTTGTTACAACAGCACAAAAATGATTTTTCAAATCATACCTATGCATAACTTTCAATTAAATTTAGTTTTGATTGTAGAAAGATACTCTGGTTGTAATATTCTACTCACGTCTAAATTAGTATAGCAGCTTCACCGTTTCCGTTCTCCATATCTTCTCTGCAGAATTACACTAGTGAGCTAATATTTCATCTTTGTTCTATAGTAACACCTCACAAAATAACTTCCAACAAGATGGCACATCACCTATTACACCAGACTCGTGAGAAAAGTTGGACGAGAATGTCCAAAAAAAGGGGCTATGTGCCGATGTGCAATGCTCTTCATGCTTGTGGGATCTGAATCTCCTAGATTGCCGCTTCTAAGAGCGCTCTAAAACTACAGGTGCATTCAATGAAAACCAAGCGCCACCACAGACGCTCACGCAGGGAAACAGATGGAAATGCCACATTAATGCACTGCATGCACTGCAAGTTTGCCCAGCACACTGAACTAGTGAGGGACGACACACCAAACAGATCATGGTTTAAAATGTGATATCAAAACGCATTTTTAAATTCATACTCGCCTAGTTTCTACACATTGTGGCCATCTTATAATTTGACACAGTGAAGCTACCATACATTCTGGGAGCCTGACACATAAAGGACTTTCACCTATCTGAAGATGGTTGACACCACTCTGGATGAGCACATCCCGCTGCAAGGAACTCTGCCCTCTGGGTTGGTTAGGCAAAGTGCAAACTAAGGCTGCAAAGGGCAGGGCCGGGTTACTTGTTAAATGCATTTCCCTAGAGTACAGAGGCTGCAGCTGACTCCTCAGGCTGCCTCCTCACTGGCTGACACAGAAAAGGTCACCTGGGAAAATTAACTTCTCATCTCTGATGCTCCATTCCAAGACTGGCGGGGAGGAAAGGGAGGGTGAGCACGTTGACTACTCCCTTTTATTAGGCAAGCCTGTGGCCCTCACAACCAGCCAGAACCACAAAACATGCAGCAGGGTTCACTATCTTAACCCAAACCTGGTACCCCTGCCACCAAGGCCAGCCTGGGCAAAAGATTAACCTGTGATCCGCCACAGGGATCACTGACAGGGCCAACCCTGTTGAGAGAGTGTGCCAACTTTCTGTTTGTTTTAAAGGAAATACTTCCTGACACATGTTTGGTAAAGACTCTGAACTCTGCACATGAAGCCATGTGGTTGGCTCTAATCTGGCTCTATCCACTCAAGATCCGCCAAAGCAACCTCTTTCCGAGGGTAGACCCTGGCTGGGTAATCGACACTACCTCATTCAAGTCACGCGGCTCCAACCGGATCCCGGGGAGCCCAGCGCCGCGTCCTGTCCCGGCTGCAATCCTCCCGCGCGCCGCACGGGGGGGATGGGCGAGGTGCCCCTTTCAGCCGCAGCAGGAAAGGACTCCCACCTGTGGGGCCCAAACTGGCTCTTGCGGCCCAGGTGAAGCCCGAGGGGGCGGGGTAGGAGGAAACACCGCCCCTTCCAGGAAAGCCGACATTGCTAGTAGCAGAATGCGCGGGCACACTACTTGCGGAGCCCACCTGCAGCCACAGCAAACTTTGCTCCCCTTCTGAGTTGGAAGAAAAGGGTCCCTTACGCCACCCCCTGGCCCGAGCCGGCAACGTCCAGGAGCTCCGAGGGCTCCTCACCTGATACCCTTAAACGCCTAACTTGGTGTGTCCCGGGGCGCAGATCCAGCTCTGCCTCGCGCCACGGTGGGGTGTGCGGGGTAGAGGATTGGGGTGCCAGCTGGGGATTAGGAATTTGTGGGGAGAGCGGGAGGACGCCGCTCACTAGCCTTTGCAACTCCAGCTCCCAACTTTGCCAGCCACCCAGCCGCTGCCCTCCGGTTCCTCCGCGGCGCGCACCCGGCTCCCTCGGTTTCTCCAACCCTCCCTTAGGGAGAGAGCTCCCCAAGGCCGGTGGAACCCCGCGCGCCCGGCGCACTTACAGCCGTAGCGGGGTCTCTGCAGGGACGGCTGCTCCTCGTGGGGCATCCTGCGCGGTTCCGGGGGCCCGCACGCGGCGCGCCCCCCGCGGCTCCCCTCGCTGGCCAGGCTCGCCGCTCCGCGCCCAGCCGGCGCGCTAGTATCCGGCCTCTCGCGGCCCTCCCCTGGCCGCCCCGAGATGGGCGCCCCGCTCGCTCGGTGCTCCCTCGTCAGCGCCCGCTGCTGCCGCCGCGCGCTGACACCGGAGCAAAAGTGAACTCTCCTCCCTCGCTCGCTCCGGGCCGCCGCCGCCTCCCGGGCAGGTTTCCTTTCTCCTACGGCCCGGCCCCGTTATCCACCGCGGTGAGAGCGCGCGCCGCGGCGCAGCGACCTCTACCGCGCGCGGGGCGCAGCGCCCGGCCGCCTGGACCCGCCCCTGTCCGGCCCCGCGGCTGGAGGAAGGGGCTGCGCGGGCCCTGGGCCGGGATCCCCTGCCACTGGGGCCCGCGGCCGCCCCGCCTGCTTTTTCACTTGTGGAGCGTTTAGAGGGTGGAAGTGAACCTCTGCGGAGAAGAGCAAGAAAAACCGCAGAAGACACAGCCAGCCCCAGCCGCCCAGGGTGTTGCTCAGTTACAGAAGGACAAACAGCGTGGTTCCTTTTCGTCTGGGGAGATTGCGCCCTGACTTTTTTTATTTTTTATTTTTTATTTTTTCCCCTCGAACGTTGCTTCTGTGACTCCTTGTCTACAAAATACCGGGTTCCCCTTTCATGACCAGAAACTGAGAGTGTGTGTTTGCTGTAGGGACAAGATAAACACTCGCCGAGCAACCACTCAAAACACAACTGCAAGTCATCCTCGGATCACCTTGGGCCCGCTGCCCTCCCCCAAGTACAGAACTGTTGCCCAGCCCAGCTGGGGTCGCACACCACAAAAACCTTTTCCGGCTTAGCTTTTAAGGAAATTAAACTACCTGTGGCAGTTTTTAAAGATTTCGGGGGGGGGGGGGTTTGTTTTGTTTTCATGCAGTCACCTGGAGCTATTTTTCTCTTTGTGCCTCAGAGTGATAAGATCTGGAGGAATGTGGACTCTTCTAAACCCGTGTCCTCACCTGCTTGTCAAATGTGGAATGTGTGGGTTGCTAAATAAAATAATTGGCTGCCTAAATAAACTAATTGGAGTTATAAGAGATGATTTCTTTGGAGAAAAGGTGGCATAGTGACACTAACCATTTTGTAGTCTGCAAAGATAGAGGGTGGCCAGCTGGTTTCCATTTCACGTGGGAGCTGCAGTCCTTCTCAAACTTGTTGAAACTCAGATTCTGGGGGCCCACCCTCAGAGTTTCCAGTTCAGTTGGGTCTGGACTGGGGCTCATGAACCTGCATTTCTAACAAGTTCCCCTGTAATGTTGGAAAATAAGCACGAGGCATCTCAGCTGGACTCAGGGAAGTGTCTTCCCATGGGAGAGCAAGGAGGTTCTATCCCACTCCCCTGGTTGGAATGGGCTGAGTGGGCCTTTTCTCCCTTAAAAAGCAGATGCCTCGGGCTTCCCTGGTGGCGCAGTGGTTAAGAATCCTCCTGCCAATGCAGGGGACACGGGTTTGAGCCCTGGTCTGGGAAGATTCCCCCATGCCGCAGAGCAGCTAAGTCCGTGCACCACAACTACTGAGCCTGCACACTAGAGCCTGTGAGCCACAGCTACTGAGCCCACGTGCCACAACTACTAAAGCTCGTGCTCTGCAACAAGAGAAGCCACAGCAATGAGAAGCTCGCTCACCGCAAGGAAGAGTAGCCCCACTCGCCACAACTAGAGAAAGCCCGTGTGCAGCAACAAAGACCCAATGCAGCCAAAAATAAATAAATAAGCAGATGCCTCTTTTTATAAGAGCAATTCAAAGGTGAAATGGCCACATTTTGAGGCACAGCACCCTGTCAGTCAGTGTTCACTCAGACAGGGGCATGTTCAAGGGGAATTTCCTGTGTTTCTGGACATGTTGAATCAGATATCTCAAGTTCATTTCACCTCTATGATTCCATGTATTAAGTACTACAATTAAAGCTCACACATATCAATTTTCAGTATGAGTGTATGATTTAGGACCCAAATAAGTGGGTAGTTTAGGGAATTCCCTAGTGGTCCAGGGGTTAGGACTCTGGAGCTTCCACTGCAGGGGCCAGGGTTTGATCCCTGGTGAGGGAACTAAGATCCCACATGCTGTGCGGTGTAGACAAAAAAAAAGAGAAAAGAAAAAGTGCGTAGTCTATGTATTTAGAGGTGTTAGGAAAGTCACTGTAAACTGGAATGGTCAAGGAAGGTGATAGGGTTTGAACATACGGTTTGAGGCAGACCTTGAAGAAGAGTTGGAAGGAGAATGCCTACTCCTGGAGGACAGGCAAGGACAAGGGACAGTGGAGTGGGGCATGAGGTTGGCTGAGGGTGGGAGATTTGAAGCTGGTATCAGATCATGGAGGACACTGAATATGGGCAAAGAGGACGGGATATTATCACAGAAGCATTTGAGAGCTCAAAGGTTTGGGGTACGGGAGCTGCATGATGCAAGGGAGTATAGGGAAGGGGACTCTTGCAGCAGGTTATAGGATGGATTTGAGTGGGGCAGCTGGAAGGTGCTGATACCTGGTGGAAGGGGCTCTGGCAGAAGCAGAAGAGGGAAGTAAGGAGAGCTTCAGTGAGGTTGATTGACGCCAGTGTGATAAAGGGGTAGTTTTAATACAAACAAGTTGGTGTCATCGACACATATAGATATCACCAAATGTAATAAATAAAGTAAATATCTGTTAATGGTAGAAAGTGAAGGTTAAAGCAAAAATAGGTGGTCTGCAGGAGAGTAGTTCTAAGTTCATGTTCCAGCTGGTCAGCTCTTCTCTGAAGGCTCTGGGGAGGTTTTAAAACTCTGTCGTGGCTAACGTTTCTATGGAGAACTTAACGCTAAGAAGAAATTGTAAAAGCAAATGCTCCTGATTTATTTTGCAAGTGCTGAAATGAATCTTTGGGATTTCAGTCTGCATTCACTGGGTAACTGCTATCTCACAGATCACTTCTTTGCAGAATCTCAGAAAAGAAACTTGTCTGCAGAATTTGGGGCTATTTTTCTCTTAGGGTTGGACATTGGAGGGTGATTCAAATAAATGCAATGTGCCAGCTTACCTTGCCATCTGACTGTGCTTGCAGGAATATTAAAACAAAAACTGACACCGTCTAGTGAAAAATGTCTTTTTAATAAAGCAAGAAGTGTTTTTTCTTTAATGTAAAACAAAAGATGACACTGGAAAACTACTAGACCTGGTAAAACAATTTTTAAAGCAGTATTATTTAAAAAATGATTGTTTTCAGAGGTCTCTCTCCTTCTAACTAGTTGAAATGAGGTGTTTGACAAAACGCAATTTTGTTTTTATAACAATAACAGATTATTCATATCAAGAGCATCAAACAGGATTTTAAAAGTATGTTTGAGTAAAGATCTCGGCATGCACCATTCCATTCACCTTTGACATGATTTGGTCATTTTCCAATAATATCATGTTATTGATCATTTTTACATTTTTACCACAATAGTGACCAATGTGCTTTCAAAGCATCACCCAAAGAAGTGAGGCATGAGGAAGTGAAAGGAAAGAAATCATTAAAGCCTTTTTCAAAGTCCTCGGAGACTTTGGGTTGTTAACATTTTCTAACTCATTCCTGTCCCAGAAAAAGAGTGATGCTGAAAAGGAATCTGCATTTTATTGCCAAGGAGAGCTCTGTACCTAAAAAGGGAATCCTTACAGTCCAACATCAGCTTAAAAAACAAAAAAGAATCAGAACAGAAATAAATGTAGTGGTCAGTGTTTCAGTTCTCAAAAACAAAAGTCAGGTAGTAATGTCAGGGTATAGGATAACTGTAGAACTGGTGGCCTCTACACATCATTTTATGGCCGGGGGAACAAAGAGGCACAGAGAAGTTGCATGATTTCCACAGCTAAGGAAGAATAGAGCCTTAGCAACATTCCAGGTCTCCTGAGAGCCTCTGCCCGTTGCTTTTTCTACAGTACATGTTTTTGTTTTTATATACATAAATTTTTTTTTCAGTGAAGTCCTTTTCCACTTCACTACAGCCTATAGCTTTGGACAACTTTCAAATATTTTGCCAATGTTAAATCGGCAAGCCTTCTTGGCAATCTTGCCTTTTTCTCTTTGCTCTGAAGTTCTAAACAAATCAAAGTTTGGAGAGACTGAACTTTAATTTTATTAAAAAAATAAAGCCATGCACAGTTCCATTATTATTTTTTCCATTTCACAGTTTAAGAAAGTTAGAACTTCAGTGACTCTGAGAAGATGATCCCCAGGGTAGCCTGGAAACGAGGAGGAAGAGAAAGTAGCATTGATTCTAGGTGGCCCCCTTCACTTTTTATCCCCTTTACTCTGCATTAACTTTCTCAATTGCATTTATCATCTAACATAACATACACTGGATTATTTGTTTATTGTTTGTCATCTCCCTCTAGAACATGAGCTTTCTGAGAGCTGGGACTTGGTCTAATTCTTCACTGCTGTGTGCCAGGACTTGCAGCAATGCCTGGAATATAGTAGCTGCTTAATTATTTTGTTATAATCACGAATTTACTAAATACAGGTATATACCAGGCACTATACTAGGAATAGTTGCAACTTCCAATCTGTAACAACTCCGTGAAGAACTTCTGGTTATTCTTTTGTTTGTTTGTCTGCGGTACGCAGGCCTCTCACTGTTGTGGCCTCTCCCGTTGTGGAGCACAGGCTCCGGACGCGCAGGCTCAGCAGCCATGGCTCACGGGCCCAGCCGCTCCGCGGCATGTGGGATCTTTCCGGACCGGGGCACGAACCCGTGTCCCCTGCATCGGCAGGCAGACTCTCAACCACTGCGCCACCAGGGAAGCCCCCCTGGTTATTCTTATTTAACAGTGAAGAAACCGACTCAAAAAGTCTCATAGGTATTACAGTAAAGGGCAGCGCTGAATTTACCTGAATCCAAACTTTTCTCCCAACACAAAAACCTGTCTCCTAGGGGCTTCGTTGGTGGTGCAGTGGTTGAGAATCTGCCTGCCAATGCAGGGGACAGGGGTTCGAGCCCTGGTCTGGGAGGATCCCACATGCTGCAGGGCAAATAGGCCCGTGAACCACAACTACTGAGCCTGCATGTCTGGAGCCTGTGCTCCGCAACAAGAGAGGCCGCATTAATGAGCGGCCCGCGCACCGCAATGAGGAGTGGCCCCCACTTGCTGCAACTAGAGAAAGCCCTCACACAGAAACGAAGACCCAACACAGCCATAAATAAATAAAATTTTTTTTTTAAATGGCAAAATTCCTTTAAAAAAACAAAAAAACCTGTCTCCTGTTTCAGGCTAATAAATTGAACTGTGCATTTATTTCAACATGTCACCTTCTACTAAATGCATGTTCCCTTCTCCCAGGTGAATGCTAAAGGAACTGCTATAAATGCCCCCAAATTACCATCATCTATTTGACATCACCAAGAACTAGGGACCTGGGGGTCCAGTTTGCGTCCAGGCAGTATTTCTGATTATAGTTTTCCTAATAATCCCCTGCATTTCCCTGTTGGTTTTCAGATAAGATCTGAAAGGGCTAAGGGCTCTACCACGTATCTGTAAAGTTGTCCTGAATCCATTTTTTAAAATTATTCATGATTTCCCATTAACTATGACTTCAAATATGCTTTATCTTATCTCAGATTGATCTGTCTTTAGCAGTAGCTCTTAATCCTAGCTTTAATTTTCTTTGCCTGACTCCTATACCCCCTTCTGGAACACTCTGTCTTAACTGGCAGATGAGAGGCAAATGAATTTCTAGCTGACCTTGGAGAGCTTGGATATTTTGAAAGAAGCTTGACTATCAGAGAATGAAAGTGAAGACACCCATTATGTTACCGACCTGGGCTCTTGGATTATTTAATCAATAGAAATTGATAAGAGGCAATATGAGAAATTCAGGCAAGGTTTTATTGGGACTGGTGCTGCAGCAGGAGACAGTGAGAATGACAAACCAGTGCCCTTGCTCGCTTCCTAAGGAAGGTGTTCTAGTTCTTTTAAATGGGGTGAGGGTAGGGGAGGATTGGTGGGTCAGGTGGAAAAGGGTGGCTTGGGTGATCTGCCCTTCCCCTTGGTGGTTCAGCATGCAGGGATCATGCACAGTACCCTGCTTTTGCTCGTGGCACCTCAGAAATGGCAGTTGGGTACTTCCCTGGTGGCACAGTGGTTAAGAATCCGCCTACCAATGCCAGGGACACAGGTTCGAGCCCTGGTCCGGGAAGATCCCACATGCTGCGGAGCAACTAAGCCCGTGCGCCACAACTACTGAAGCCTGCACTCTAGAGCCCGTGAGCCACAACTACTGAGCCCGCGTGCCACAACTACTGAAGCCCACCAGCCTAGAGCCCATGCTCTGCAACGAGAAAAGCCACTGCAATGAGAAGTCCGTGCACTGCAACAAAGAGTAGCCCCTGCTTGCCGCAACTAGAGAAAGCCTGCGCACAGCAACAAAGACCTGGTGCAGCCATAATTAATTAATTAAAACGTTAAAATCTCTCTCTGGAATGCTTTTCAAAATATTTTTAAAAAGGAAACAAGCATTCTGTTAGTATAGTCAAAGAGATGTAATGGTTTTGTTGGTTTACTAGTTTTTTAAATTCAGATTCATCTAATTTTCTTGACTAAGGCAAATCTACATTATTTCAAAACAAAGTCTCACTGAGATAAACACACTGATGGTGGCAATCTGAATATGCAAACATACAAATCTTTCTAGAAAGATGCTTACTATCTGGGGAAGGGATTGTGGCTTCTACCCCAAAACTCAGCTGCCCCCTAAGGGGCTGCTGGGACCCATTTCCTGATGACCAGCTTCTCCATTTGGGGACTGGTTAGTGACTCCTGGCCCTCCTGTTAAAACTCAACAAGGGATCGCTCTTCACTTCATGAATAGGGGGAGGGTTGCCCCTAGGTCCGGTCTGTTGTGTAAACAGAAATTGCCACACTTTCACAAAGCACTGCTTAAATATTTTGGTGGGGCCCCCTCCACTTTAAAGCTTTTTTTTGCGGGGGGGTAGCCAACCAGCTGCTACAGGTCAGTTACTCAGCTTGTTAAGGGTTAACTTTACATCTGGATCTGGTCAGCCTGAGGCCAAGTGTAAAAACCAATAGAGAACCAAGGAATACCGTAACAAGGGAGGCAATATCACCAGTGCCTGCCTTTTGTCATACTATAAATACAACTGTCACCTCAAACTCAACAGGTAAAAAATCAGAACCCACCAATTCCACATGTCTCCCATCTACCAATGGATCTTTCCTCTGACTGCCATACTCTGTTAATACAAACATTTCCAATCACTTAGACTTCTGTAAAAAATTAATTTATTTTATTTATTTATTTTTGGCTGCATTGGGTCTTTGTTGTTGCACGCAGGCTTTCTCTAGTTGCAGTGAGCCGGGGCTACTCTTCGTTGCATTGCACGGGCTTCTCATCGCGGTGCTTCTCTTGTTGCGGAGCACAAGCTCTAGGCACACGAGCTTCAGTAGTTGTGGCGCACGGGCTTAGTTGCTCCGTGGAATGTGGGAACTTCCCGGACTAGGGATCGAACCCATGTCCCTGCATTGGCAGGCGGATTCTCAACCAGTGCACCACCAGGGAAGCCCCTCACTTAGATTTTTGATGTTTCGATCTCAATCTTTTTGGATTCCTCCAGGATCATGCCTCAGCATCCAGTCAGCCACTAAGACTTGGTCGTTGGTTTTTTGTTGTTTTTTTGTGTGCGTGTGTGAATATCTCTGTTGTTTGTTAATGTCTCTTCATTCTTCTTTGCTCTCATCATCACCACTACCACTCCACTCCCGTGCAATCTCTCACCTGGGCTGTGTCAATGGCTAGTCCTGCGCTGGTTTTTTACTTCTTGCAATTTAACTTCATTTTTTCCTCCTCTAAATTCCTGTATCAAATATCCTGTATCAAAGGCTCCTTTGAGCCTTTAGCAAATGCTACTTTAGTTGCTATTTATGTTTCTATTGTTCTCTTGACTAAAAAAAAATAATAAAATGTTAGCACTTGGAGTACCCAGATTTCTACTTTAGTTCCCAGATAGTAAATAAAAGAAGTAACCCCAGAGGGTCGAAGATAGCAGTGTGGAAAGTTATAGCTGTTGAAAGTCTGCTGATTTTTCATGTGTTTAATTCCAAGCTAAGATTTTCTTCCTAGAGACTTTGAAAGTCTAAAAATTGAGCACTTTCATGGAGTTGGAATTTGACCTTTGTCTAACATACAATAGGTGTTCAATGAAGACAATCACAGTAGAAATCTATTTGGGTCTGGGCAAGTGATGACATTAACAAATAGGGTCTGCCTACTACACATGAAGATTATCATTTGATCTCTACAGTTTCTAAGCATGTCAGTAAAACCAGCTGGCTTGTGAAGGCTTCTGAAATCAGTCAGCTCTGGCTGCTATAATAAAATACCATAGACTGGGAGGTTTAAACAACAGACATCTGTTTCTCACGTTTCTGGAGGCCGGGGAAGTTCAAGATCAAGGTGCCAGCTGATTCGGTTCCTGATGACTACGGCCCTCTTGCTGGTTGACAGATGGCCATCTTCTTATTAGGTCCTCATGTGGCCCTCCCTTGATGCATGCATGCTGGGAAGGGGAGGGAGAGGTAGGGATGGGAGAGGGAGGGAGAAGGGGGAGAGGTGTGTGTGGGGGAGAGAGAGAGAGAGAGATTTCCTGCGGTTTTGCTTTCTTTTCTTTTCATAAGGGCATTAATCCCATTATGAGAGCCCCACCTAATCTAACCCTAATTTCCTCCTAAAGGCCCTGCCTCCAAATATTGTCACACCATCACGCTGGGCTCCAACTAATGAATTTGGGGTGTTGGAAGGGAAGGACACAGTCAGCTCATCGCACCTTCTTTTCATTTTCCTAAAATGTCTGTAATCTAAGCATGTTGGAGTGTCACAGTTGTTATTTTACCAGATCACATCTTCTGTAGTGTGGGGAGTATTTACTATGAACAAAGACCACGTATGCAGAGTAAGGATGGTGTTGTTAAAGTTTAAGGCAGGAACCTCCAGCTGATCAGCCACAAGGTCCAGTGGGGGAGGGCGGGAAGACACGACAGTCACTACAAAAAACGCTGCCCAATGTTCTGTCATTTTAAACCCTCAATGTTTATTGTGAGGTTTCCCAAAACCCTCAGCCCTTCTTCCCACTCCAAGTATTACACGTTGTCTAGTAGTGTTTATTTAAATTATCTTAAAATGAACTTAAATTGTTTTCACTTTGAGAGTGAATTCTGCAGTCTCTAGAAAGAACTGAGGACATTCCAGGGAGTAAAATTAAACAAAATAGACAGAGGTAGGAATTTATCTTCTGCAAACTATAATGTTAACTTCAAGTGTCTTTTAAATGTGATGAATTAAACTCTTCTGAATGTCTGGAGTTTATATCTTCTTAGAAAATCTGTTAATTAGTATAAACTGGAGCCTTAAAATAATGTTTCATTGAAATTATATGAGGTGCTCTTGCAAAAAAGAAGGAAAGCATTTAGCTGTAAATGCTATACAGAGGATCTGTCCATTAGGTGAAGAGTCCTTTTCAATAAGCAACAAAATGTTTGACCAAAATTTTGAAAATCTAGCCCCAATTCACATGCAAATCCATTTCAAGATTACCAAAGAGGTACCTAGGATGCTAAACTTCCCATGGGCCAGAAAATCCTAGCTGATTTTGATTTTATTTCTGATTTTTACACTAATTGGTTTGTAAACAAATTTACAAAGAACACTTTTAGACCTAAATGACTTTTTCATTCTGTGGCAGGGACTTTGTCAGTTTTATAGTATTAATATTTGGCCTCAAAAATTAGGTTTTGGAATTTTACTCTTGTTGACTTCCCTCGATTAAGTTGTTCAGTCCCTTAAAAAAATCCCCAGGATTTAGTGGCCAAGGGCCCACAAAGGGAAGAGGTCACACTTCCCCTCCCCTCCTCCTCTGTAATCTACACCAGGAGGGCACTGGCATTGATTCTTCTCCTATGATGCCTCTATCAGGCTTCACTGATGCCTGTGATAAGAGTTCTATTTTAAAACATTAAAAAAAAAAAAAAAAAGGAAAGGAAAGAGAAGAGCAGATATATAAAAGTAATATTTTCAGGTAATTTTCATTCTTTCCTCAAAACCTTTTTGTGTCTCTAAGACTTGGAGCTCTTTAAAAAAATCATCTGTTGTTCTAGTTTAACAGCTCTCCAGTTTTATTCACTGCTTGTACACCCAGTGCTTTGCACATAGTAGGAACCCAATATACATGTGTCATATCAATGGATGATTAACTTCAATCTCGATTCTCTCCAAAATTAATTTCTTGGTGCATCCTCATCACTTACCTCCCTCGAACTGGGGTCCTAAAATCAATTTCTTGCCTCCCTCTGGGTCTTTGATGCCAACAAACCCTATCGTGAAGGGAAAGTTAAGTAAAATCCCATATTTGACAAATAACCATACATTTAAACAGCACCTGGTTTCGGCAGAGAGCTAAACCTTGGTAGAGGACCTATATGTAAATTAATAAGTGCTTGCATTGCGATATCTCTCATTCAGAGCAGCAGCAGCACAGAAGTATATATAATATTAGCATGGAATTCAGAGAGAGAGAGAGAGGCAACCGTGACATCTCTGAGATGGAAAAACCCTGTGGAGCCTCTTGGCTTTCAATGCAAGGTCATTCATTCCAACCAACCAACCAGTTCAACTGCCAGAAACAGTCTCATGAAACAAAGCAAAATTACGGATTTGTCTTTCCTAAGAGCTGCCCATTGTGGACAGGACCTGGTGGTGAGAATCCAGCTGGAGAAAAGCCTTGTGGTAAGAGCGGGTCATCATGCAGTGGCTCCAGCTCCAGGAACTACAATAGGGGGCAAAAGTTACAACAACAACGTTCTAATCGCTCCAATGTCTAGGGACCAGGGCAAAAGAGAGGGGTCAGGAAAAACGCAAGCTGCATAAATAAAGGTAGAAGAATGATGGGTTGTGCCCCAGAATAGGAAGAATAAATAAATAAATAACATTTTAAAACATAGGGATCATGGGAGGCATTGAGATGAGTGTAGCATCAACAAAACACTCTCTCAGAGCAGAGTGCGATGCTTACTGGCTGCCTTCTTACTGCTTTCCACTCACTGGCTTAGAAGAAGAGAGCTTTGATGGAATTCACCGTGTGACGTCCTTCCTCCATTAACAGCTTCTAAATGATTTCTGCAAAGCTGTAAGTATTAGGGGAGAATCGAAAGAGAAGCGATCAGCATGGTTACCTGTTTTGGGGAAAACATGTCAGGATGGGAACTTTAAGAGACTCATTCAGCTTCTTAGCACAGGAGCAGGAGAGCCCGATATTCACTTAGAGAGGGGAAAATGAGTTGGGAACCATGACAAAACTGTGCGTTGGAAAGAGTATCTGTGAAAGGAGCCCTAATGCAGCAAATGAAACTTGGGTGAGAGGCAGGAAGGACTCACCCGGAGCTGGACTAGCTGGGGGTTCAGCTCACAGACAGCCTGTCAGCTTGCCTGTTGTTTGATTCTAATTCTCATGTATCCCGTACTTAAAGCAGTTGCCAGACTTTTCTCTTGTTCATTTCTCCAGCATATTTGACAATCTCTCTGACACGTCCTTTGTGGCAGATACCATGCTAAACATCGAGGAGGGATAGAAAGGAATAGAAACCATATGCTGTGACCATCAGCAACGTACAGTTCCATTTGCCTCTCGCTATAATTTTTATGCAAATCTGTCATTCCAAAAGGCCAGCTAGGTCTAAATAACCCAGGCAAAGCACTAAGAATGGGATGGGGAAAGTTATTCTATCCACCCAGGCAAAATTGTGATATTCATAAAAACATTGTTTACATGTTTCGTTTCACAAAAGAATGGTTCAAAACTAAATAGCTGGGACTTCCCTGGTGGCGCAGTGGTTAAGAATCTGCCTACCAATGCAGGGGACACGGGTTCGAGCCCTGGTCTGGGAAGATCCCACATGCCGCGGAGCAGCTAAGCCCGTGCGCCACAACTACTGAAGCCTGCGCTCTAGAGCCCGTGAGCCACAACTACTGAAGCCCTCACGCCTAGAGCCCGTGCTCTGCAACAAGAGAAGCCACCGCAATGAGCCACCGCACACTGCAGCGAAGAGTAGACCCCGCTCGCCGCAACTAGAGAAAGCCCGTGCGCAGCAAACGAAGACCCAATGTGGCCCAAAAACCAAAACAAAACAGAACCCCCCCCCAAAAAAACACAACTAGATAGCTGAAGGAAGAAGGGAATTTTAGGCAAGAAAAGGCTCATTTTTATCATCTAAATATATTACCCATATTAGCTAAAATTCATGTCCTTTTTATTGTTGAGCTCCTATATAGCTAGAATTGTCTAGTTAAGAGAGCAAAGGGGTATTCAGAACAGAGAAATATGTCTTACTATCCTAAAAGTTGTCTATCCAGTCTCGCTGCTTTCAAAAGTTTCAGGGAATCACACTCTGTGAGTTCAAATACTTCCTTTTATGCTGAATAAATAAACTTGCTTCCAAGTCAGGATGAGCACAGAGTTCCAAACACTGAACACTTAATGACATTCAGCATGAAGTGCTGGACGTGATCTGTAAAGTCAAGGGTTAGTACATTCTGAACCTTTACAAAAAGACAGAAGGGCAAAAATTCCTCATGTAGTTTGGTATAAGTGATGTTCATATGTCCATAATATTCTCTAGCTTTATATATATATATACACATACCTTGCTGTATCGCATAGTAAAATACCAGGATTTTTTACTCAAGTGTCCCTGGGCATACAGAGTTCAACTACAGGGCATCAGGTAACTGGAGGTGCGATGAAGCTTGAGGAATTCAAATGTTACCCATTTCACCTTGTTGTCAAAGGGCCTGCCTGAGCTCCACAGAGGAAAGTGCTCTAAGTAGGAGGCTGTTAGGAGACCTTGGCCTCGCCACCGCCAGTCCAGTGCCAGTGCCTGAGGCCTGTTCCACTAATATTACGGATGAGGAAATGGAGGCACAAGGCGTCTGGAAGATGAATGATCCGACGTTCTTGGTTTTGTGCATACCACTCCCCCCAACACCCCGCCTCGCCCCTCCCCGTATAATAGTTTTTCTTAATGAGCAAAAGAAGGAAATCGGTTAGGCTAGATTCTTTGCCTAGGCTCATTCAGGGCTTTTGTCCAAGTTCAAAACACTGCTGGCTTGGGGATCCGCCTGGAACATTCTTGACTAACGGGGAGGCAAAGGTCTCCTCCAGAATTAAGTGCTGTCTCTCCAGAGAAACTTTCCTGGGGAAGGTTTGTGGTTTAGTTTTGTTTGAGCTGGAAGAAGAGGGAAAAGAGAAAAGAATGGATTGAATTGTTTTCAAGGTCAGGCTATGGATCTGAGGTGTAAAGAGGCTGACAGTATTGTGCGTGGCTCTCAGCTTGACAGGGTTTGATTATTAAGAAAGGCTGGTTAAATAATATGTGTCCGAGCTGGCAAGCAGTGGGGTTTTAGCTGCCGTGGAAGCAGATATGGCCCGGGGCAGTCTCCTCCTTCACTTTTCCCTGGTAGCCAACCGGGGCCCACAGATATTTCACTTAGTTTGTACTGTACAGGCCCACGAGTGTTTAAAAACAATTAAATTAGTTGCTGACATATAAAAAAGCCAGTCGTTTTCTCCCATCTCCTAAAAAAAAAATTCAAACCCCAAAAATCTGGCCAGTGGGGGCCATATTCCCATGCAGCAGCCATGGGCTGGCAGTAGTCAGCCACTGCCTCTTTACCTGGGGCACAAACCCCCGGCTGAGCCAGAGCTACTGCCCTGCTTGTTCCGGCCTCACCACCTTCTTCCTCCGCTTTCTTTCTTCCCACCACGGTGTCATGAGTACTTGGTGTGCTCAAGAGTCTCCTGACCCACCTCTGCATTCAGACTCACCCTGCCAATCCTGCTCTGTCTCTCAAAGCCCTGCCTGCTCCCAGGTGGCACCAGCAAACTGGACAGTCTTACAGGCCAGTTAATGCAATGCTAAATTCTTACGCTCTCCAACGGCACTCGTTCATTTTCTCATGGTTTGTTTTTCCTGGACCTACTGGAAAGAGTACGTAGTGTGAATTTTAGGCTGGGGGACAGGCCAGGTGGAGAGATTTGTGTACAGGTGAGCTGCCTGTCGTGTCAGCCTAGGGGTTTGCTGTCCTTTTCTTGAGAGTGGGACCCACCCAAGATTGGAACGCTGTAATCAGGTGGTAGGGTGGTGGAGCAGTTACATCCCCCCAGAAAAGGAGAGAAGGCCTCCCCACCCCCATATCCATCTCCAGAGGTTCTCGCCAAGGACCCTCCCTCTAGGTCTGCCTCGGCTGGGAATTGGGCACTGAGCCCATCAGAGCCACCTGTGATGCCAGTGGGGTGCTGGGCCTCCTGGCAAAGCGCCAGGCACTGCTTAGGGAAACACGCAGCCTCCTTGTCCTGCAGGTACAGTGCCAAGGTCACACCAGGTTGGAGGGTGGCCGAGGTGAGGACAGGCAGGGTCTCCCCTCCCACAGCCCAGCGAGGAAGGGGAGCTGCTTTATTTACAGTTTTGCCCCAGCCTTTCCCCCTCCCCCGTGGCTGGCCCTAGATTGGTTCTGTACTATGATCATCAGACTGGCAGCTCGTTTAGTTCGGACAGATTTTCCTTCTCCTTCTCCAAACGTCTAGCTTTAGGAAGTACTTAACAAGTCTTGGGTTTAAACAAGAACATGGCAGGGGCCTGGGAACGCTCAGGAACAAGAGGCAGGGGGCAATGACCTCCCTCAGAGTCCCCCAGTCTTTGTTCACAGCCCAGAGGGCACTGTATGAACTTGGAGAAATCACACTGTGATGTGGGAGACTGCAAGAGAAGGAAGTGAGGGAGGCAAGTGAGGGAGAGAAAATGAACACAGAATTTGGAAGCAAGTTCCTAAAGCTAATGCGTCCTTGGCAAACATCTGTAATGTCCCTAGGTCTACAGGAGCAGGAAACTTAAAGAGCTTAATTTCAAGTTATATCATTTATTATCACTCACACACATGGATTCACAGTCCAGATTTAGATCCAGGAGAAAAAAAAGTGATAGGAGAACTGACAGCATGCAACTCAATGCTTAAAAATAAAATTGATGATTTGCTTAAGTGTGAACTTTTTGTTTTTTTTTTTCTTTTGGCTATGTTGGGTCTTCGTTGTTGCGCATGGGCTTTTTCTAGTTGCGGGGAAAGGGGCTACTCTTCCTTGCGGTGAGCAGGCTTCTCATTGTGGTGGCTTCTCTTGTTGCAGAGCACGGGCTCTAGGCGCACGGGCTTCAGTAGTTGTGCCACACGGGCTCAGGAGTTGTGGCTCGCGGGCTCTAGAGTGCAGGCTCAGTAGTTGTGATGCCGGGCTTAGTTGCTCCGCGGCATGCGGGCTCTTCCCGGACCAGGGATCGAACCCGTGTCCCCTGAGTTGGCAGGTGGATTCTTAACCACTGCGCCACCAGAGATGTCCAAGTGTGAACATTTTGATTCTATAGGGAAATTATTAGTTGTCAGAAATTATTTGCATGACATCAGAGTCTATTTTCTGAGTGGATAAGTGCAGTACCTCTGCTCTCAAAGAGTTTGTAATCTACCTGGGTTAAGAAGGCATGGGTTTTGGAAAGGATTGATAACAAAATAAATGTTTGCCAAGCAAGGCCAGAAAATGGTAGGAATAGGACATTTCTTAGCGAAACCAGTGCTATGAGTTTCTGTGACGAAGAGAAAATGAAATCCATCAGGGAAGGTTTTGCTGAATCTGGCATTTACAACGTTTTAGCTTCTACACAATGTCAGTCTAGTGTTTGGCCTGACAGGAGCTACATCTTATTTCTAACATGTAGAACATGCTGACACATAGTGTAAGCGCTCAATTCATGCTTGTTGAATGAATGAGTGAATAAATGAATTCAGGTAAAGAAAGCAGACAGTTCCCACTGTTTCGAGGCATTCCTTTTAGGCACACTTCCCAGGGGCAGATGCTTATCAGAGGCACAAGCCTTCCCCATATTTGCCAAGATAGCACAAGTCTGGAAAAGCAGTTAAGCGAGTATAACCTTGTGACCCTGGGCAAGTCCCTGTGCCATCTTCTGTCAGGCAAAACCCCCCTCACAGGAGATAGTGCAGGCAAAGCTCTTAGCAAGCTGTATGAGGACAAGTACGTAAATGAACCTGCTTTTGTACAACTCATCCTAATTTGCATATAAGAAAATTGCACATTTACCTGCCCTAAGAGGCTTTTCTAATTACTTTGCTTTTATTTTATTCTTTTTCTTTTAATATGTAGCCCAAATTTTTACAAAAAATAAACTAAATAAAATAAATTCCATACTTAGTAATGAAGTAATCTTTTTTTTTTTTAAATTGAAGTATAGTTGATTTACAATGTTTCAGGCGTACAGCAAAGTGATTCGGTTATACATAGATGTATCTGTTCTTTTTCAGATTCTTTTCTGTTATAGGTTATTACAAGATTTGAATATAGCTAATTACTTTGTAAAAACTTTATTTGGTTCTTCTCTTTCCAACTTAAAAAAAAAGGTTTTTTTCATGGATAAAGGGAACTTCCTGGGGTAGCATCCACTAGCGTGGTGAGCCAGGACAGAACCATCACAGAGGACTTCTGGCTCGGGCTGAGGGCCTCTTTCTCCAGAGCAGGCCAAGTGGCTCCCGCCACACCTTGGCATCAGGGCGGAGAGGGTTAAACCTTGAGGTCAATGTTGAGATTTCTCTGGCAGCCACCCCACGGCCACTGCACCCTGCAGCCCAGCTCCCCCCCACCTTCTGCTTTGCTGGAAGCAGGCCATTGGAGCGGCTTGCTTCAGTGCATGTGCTTATCAGTAAAAAGAGATTTAAGTGGACAGGTTCAAAACAGGACTGTACAAAGTCCGGGTGGCTGGGCGCATGGGCTTTCTCTAGTTCTCCCATCTCTCTCCTCCGTGAGCTCCACCATCAAGCCAGTTTGCTCCCCTGTGAAGCCGGGGCACTGAGAAATTCTGCAGCCACGAAAGATGACATTGCTCACTGGAGGGGGTTTGATTTCCAGGAAGTTCTCCTAGGTTGAGGAGCAGGCCTTGCAGATGGAGGCCGGAAGCTGAAGGGGCTCTGCTGGGCAGGCAGACATGGGCCCCACGTTGTGTGTGTGTGTCGGGGGCATCTGTGAAGGGTGGTCTGAGGCATGTAGTCAGACCCTCCTGCCCCAGTCCCTCTCCTGAAAGCTCCTGGGAATCAGATGATGCGAAAAAGCAAAGCAATCCAGCCCCCTGCCCCCACCCAAATCCCTCTGTTTAAAAATCAACTACGTGGGCTTCCCTGGTGGCGCAGTGGTTGAGAGTCCGCCTGTCGATGCAGGGGATGCGGGTTCGTGCCCCGGTCCGGGAAGATCCCACATGCCGCGGAGCGGCTGGGCCCGTGAGCCATGGCCGCTGAGCCTGTGCGTCCGGAGCCTGCGCTCCGCAACGGGAGAGGCCACAACAGTAAGAGGCCCGCATACCGCAAAAAAAAAAAAAACAAAAAAAGAGTCAACTACGTGAGCGTTTCAGTTATTTTGGGGTGGGGTGGGATAGAACAGGGGCTGGGCAAGAGGAACATCCATTAGGCACTCAGCTGGGAGCTAGTGAGGGTGGTGGTTAAAATTCACACTGTGGTTCCACCCTTCACTGTGAGTAATTTCAGTCTCAGTATCTGTTTTCTCACGTACACAGGGGATAATAACAGTACCAGCTTATAAGGTGGCGGTGAGGATTAAATGCGATAATGTGTGGATAAACCCTAGCAAGGTGGGTGGCACACCGTGAGCGCCTAACAAACAGGAGCAATTATTAGTAATAATAGCATTATTAATAATATATGGTAGAAAAACGAATAATGTGTGTTAGAACATTCTTGTTTGTCATGTCAAGCCGTTATGGTGGCAGATTCTGGGAAACCATCTCCCTGGGGGCTTCTGAGGGCTCAGTCATCAAATCTCACCTGGGCTGGCAGCTCCCAGTTCAGACAAGGAGACCACCATACACACCCACACAGCACTGGACTGCTCTCTGAGGGCTTTGCCTGATGCTAGCTTATATGATCTTTATAGCAACTCTATGAACAGGTTTTACTTTTTGCATTTTATAGAGGAGGAAACGAAAGCTCAGAGAGGTGCCCAAGGTCGCCCTCTTAAATGCAGAGCCAGGACTAAAATCTAGTTTTACTCACTACAAATTCTGTGCTCTTTTCATCAGACCACTGTTCAAAAAACAAATTCCATGGCCCTAAATCCCAAAGATTCTGATTGCTGGCCAGGGATTTTTTTTAAGTTCTGAGCAGCTTGGAGAATTCCCACACTAGACCACACAGCTTCTTTGTTATCTTTGATTTTGCAAATGAACCAAAAATTGGAAATAGGAATTTAATGGAGAGGGGAGAGGGGAGGAAACAGGAAGCCGGCCTCTGACCAGGAGGATGCCTGGAACACTCCAGGTAAACCCTGGGTCTGTCAGCACACATCCAGAGCCTGGGAGGACTGGCTTCCATCGTGGAGAGCATCCTATAGGCTGGGTGCTATTCTGAGCACCCAAGCACGTTCACACACAGTTTCATGCAATCCTCACGACCACCCTCTGAGGTTGTCCAGCTCCATTTTACAGACGAGAAACCTGAAGCACAGAGAGTCACTTATGCAAGGCCACCTATTTGCCCAAGGTGGTTCATGAAGTACTGTTGGTCCCACTCAGAACTACTTCACGAGCGGGCTGAGGGACACAGTGAGGACCAACTGAACGCGTCAGGGACCACTGGGTGAGGGGGAAAGCAGGACTCCGAGGGGCCTGGAGCACCCCTGTGGCTGCCTCCTTCCTTCCATCCCAAGAGCTGAGGTGGGCCTCATTCCTGTCTAAGGCTCATCCTCCCACCATGCACGAGGTTGCATGCCTTTCGGTCTCTTCCAGAGCTTTCTGGAAGCACTGATCACTGGCCCTTTTTCTTCCCCATCCTTAACCTTTTCCTCTAGTAGTTCTTTCTCAGTGATCTGTGAATAGGGTCAGGTAAGCCCCACCTTTAACAGTTCTTCCCCTCAGCTTCATATGCCCTAAGTCTCCTAAAACTGATCTCATCCCTCACCCCACCCCAAATCTGCCCCTTCTGTCCTGTGTCCACCATCTCAGTAATGACAACAGCATCCATTTGGGTGCCCAGGCCAGAAATGTAGGCATCATTTTTTTTGTGTGGTAGGCGGGTCTCTCACTGTTGTGGCCTCTCCCGTTGCGGAGCACAGGCTCCGGACGTGCAGGCTCAGTGGCCATGGCTCACAGGCCCAGCCTCTCTGCGGCATGTGGGATCTTCCCGGACCGGGGCACGAACCCGCGTCCCCTGCATTGGCAGGCGGACTCTCAAACACTGCGCCACCAGGGAAGCCCCGTAGGCATCATTTTTGATCCCTCCCTCTCTGTCACTTTGTCATCCAATTCATTGCCATGCTGTACATGGCACACTGTGAACACCTCTCAAATTCCTCCACACCTCTCCTCTGTCACCACCTTCAGCCATCATCATGTGGGATCAGGGCAGTGCTGCCTGGATGGTTCTCTACTTTTCTAGTTTTGCCACCCTCCCCCACCTTCCACTCATCAGTTCTCTACACGACCGCCAGAGTGATCTTTACAAATAGAAAGCTTCTCCTGCCATTCCCCTGCATAAACCCTGCAGTGCCTCGGCTAAGTCCTAAGTTTAAGACTAAAGTCCGTACCGTGGGACACAGACCTCTGGTGATATGATCCTGCTCACTTCTCCAGACTCCTTTCCCTCTCTCCCCAGAATCGTCATCCCTTCCACCACCCAGCTGGGCTAATTCTTCTTGCCTTTCAAGAAGAGCTCACTTGGGGGAAGCTCAATAAATGTAAGTTGAATGAATGAGTGACCCAGCAAGGCCATGAGGAGTAAGCAGAAGCTCATCAGAAGGACTTTGGGGTTGAGAACACACAATATTTTCCCCATTTAGGGGCCAACCTGACAGCAGAGATGGACTGAAACAATCCAGAGGAAGCCCCTGAGAGCTAATACCTGCTGACCTAGCCTCTGTGCAAATCTTGCTGTTAATTATTTTCTCTTAATTCCCGTAGTAATCCTATAAGGTGGATACTGTTTTTGCTCTCTTTTTACAGGTGAGGAAACCGAGGCTCAGAGAAGCTAAAGAATTGGCTGAAAGTCGCACAGTGGTGATGCTAAGATTTAAACCCTCGTCTATGTACATTTCTCTGTGTTACAATTTAGTTCCACAGTTTGCTCCTGCACCTACCTCGATCTGTCTGTCACGTGGAATCTTTAGGGAGTTCCTATGACTCCACATGCAGAGATAAAACTAGGAAACAGCTTGTAAGAAGGACAAATTTCCCAACAGACTTGGCACTCTCATGCTGGAAATCTGGCTATCTTTGCTTAACATCTAGACGAACTCAGACTCTGTAATCTCGGAATTTGAGAGCTGGAAAGGACCCGAGAAATCATTTAATCCAGCTCAGTCCTTTGACACATGAAGGGGCCAGTGATCTGCCCAAGGTCACTCACTGAGTATCCCAACCCTCTGGCCAAGCTGTACTTTGCCATTCTGGTGCTTGATTGTATGTATTTGAGTCTTTTAATAAAACAGCCTTCTTAAAACTTCAAACTGCATTTGTCAGAGAAAGAATTTCAACTTCCTTGATTGGCCAGATGTCATTTCAACAGCGGGCCTGGACCGGCTGGAACCAGGAAGTTCAGGGCAAAGAGGGAGCTCGGGTGAGACGGGGTTTCGATGGTGAGGGAAGCCCGGGCGGGGCAGCAGGGGCAAGTTGGAATTCTTTCCCAGCACAGCCTTCCTTTCATAGACATCAGGGAAAAACATGACGGGACTTTAGAAAGTTTCGTTGAACACATACCTGGTAGTAGGAATGGAGAAGTTGTCCTCAGGTGCTTACAGTCCAATTAGACAGGAAAACCTAAGGGGAAAATACTCAGAGGAGGACACCAAGGGCTTTGCCTTGGGAAGTCAGGGAAGGTTTCCTCCAGGAAGTGGCTCTAACCTGGGCTTTGAAGGAAAAATAGAAGAGGAGGCAGGCCACTGGCAAAATTGGCGGGGCTGAAAGTAATGAGAGTGTAATTGAGAGCGGAGGCGCTCAAAGCCTGGAACATGAGCCAGTAGCATCAGGATCACCTGGGAAAGTGTTAGAAATGCAATCATTGGGTCCCTCGCCTGAAGCTACTGAATCAGAACCACTAGGGCTGGGCCCTGCAACCTGAATGTTTTAACAAGCGCTGCAGGCGATTCTGATGCACCCTAAAGATTAAGGCCCATTGAATTAGAGCATTCCTAATTGGAAGTCCATCGCATCCTTGCTCTCTTGGTAAGGCTTTGGGACAGCAGGGACAGGTGCAGACAGAGCGTGGGTGCCAGCACTCGGGTTCCCTTCTGAAATACCCCCCGGGCTCTGGTCCTTCTTGGACTCAATCAAGCATCATACATTGCACTATGTACCTTAAGGAGGCTTCTCCCTCTCATCTGTGAGGTCCTAGAGGGCCTGGCTTCCCTGTGATTCTAGGTGCTGACCATGTCAATACCAAGAGTCACAGCCATGTCTCCGGAAGACTTGTCATGTCTGCCAGGGCCCTGCACGGGTTCCTTCTTAGAATTCTCATTTTCTTTGTGTCCTTAATGACACAAACGTCACTCTCTCACATGGACCTTCCCAAACATCTGATTTGAAATCAACACACGTACCCCTGCTCCAGGAACTCCGTGTACCCCTATCTTGCTTTGTTTTCTTCCATCACATCAATCACCATATCCTACGTTTTCCTTTTTGTTTCTTATCAGTCCTCCCAGCTTCCAATAAAATGGAAGTGGTTTTATGTGGTTCACGAAGACAGAGGCTTGTGTTGTTTTTATTTCATTGCTAGAGTCTCCAGGCTGAGATAGCCCGGCATAGAAGGGGTACCCTATTTGTCCGAGGAATGAATGGTTTATGCCATGTGATTCTGCATGTGTGGCCTCAGTTATAATTGATTAAGCCAGGAACTGGTCCCTAACCCAGGGCCAGCTTCCCATTGGTTGGCCAATGGCCTTTGAGGGGGTCTGGCATGAGAGCCATGGTGACAGGGTGAACCCATCAGACCTCACTGTTAAGGAGACACAGAGAGGGAAGCTGACAGTAGGCTGGGACTAAAGAAAAGAGCCACAGAGAAAAGGCAGCAGAAGCTTGAGGAAGAGAAGTAATGGAAGTGGAGATAGGGAAGAGCTGAGTCATCTTCACGGCAGAGAAGCTCCAGCCTGATAACCTCAGAGAAGTACTCTGGAAACCATGAGTGAGATAGGGGAGCTGCTGGGGGTGGCGAGAGCTGCTCTTCTCTCCCTGATGATGTCCCGGGTGGCCTCACAGCCCAGCTGTGTGCAGAGTCCTTCTCCTTTTGTTCTCTGCACATCCTAAAAACAACTTTCTATCAGCTGAGATGACCGGCCGGGTCCCGGGTCCCTTCAGCAAAGGTGCCTGAGGACCAGCCTAGCCCCGTGCCCAGGCAGGGGCTCCCAGTGACTGGGCTGCACTTTCACTCCCTATGGAAGGCACCGGCACTGGAGTAAAAGCGCCGAGGCGGGGTTGTGGTGGGTGTCCTCGCCCATCCCAGGCAGTAATGCTCAGCCGAGCTGGTGCCTCTAAAGCGTGGCAATATGGAGGGGAACCTTGGGCAATTCCACATTAAACGGGCCCTTTCCCTTTATGACCGTGCAGGGAGAAGGTCGGGGGAGGCCTTGCTGCTCAGCCAAGTCGGCAAACAAAATCCCATGTTTGCTGTTCCAGCGTGGCCTTGGAGCGGCTCCTGTGAGGCAGGCTGGGGTGAGGCGCGTGTGTCAGAGGTGGATGGTGTGTGTGCGGGCGGAGCGTCACCCCTGCCCCTCATCCCCACTCCTGTGTTACCTGACCCGCCACAGGGCCCGGCCCCTCCCCTCCTGCCTGCCTGCTATTTACTGTCCTGTACCATCTCCCAAGGACATATGTGGAAAGCTTCCCACCTGCCCGTTGTAAGCCCAATTTTTCTAGAGTTGCTAGTGCACCTCTAAAACATTTTATTTTGGCCCTGCTCAACATTGAGATTGTCGGGGTTCATATCTTTTTCTTAAATGAAAAACATTCTGTCCAGATGGCATGATAGCAAAGGCTCATTTGTCTGTGAATATTTATGAAGTTCCACTAAGTGTTCAGAGCTGGACCAGTTGTTGAGGAAACAGCAGTGACAAGACAGAAACTCCTGCCCTCATTGAGCTTCTGTCAACAGGAAAGACAGATAGTAAACAAATAATGATAAACATGAGGAATATTACGAAAGAAGAAGTACAAGGTACTACTGGAGCTTATCACAGGAGGAGCAGGACCTAGTCTGGGAGTCTGAAGAAACTTTACTGAGGAATGAGTAGGTATTTTAGCCTACTAAAGACGGTGTAGAAAGGGATCCACGTGGAGGAAACTATGTATTTGTAGGCTCAGGGGGGAGACAGACAGACAGAAAGACAGAGGAGAGAGAGACTGGTGTAAAAAAAAAAAAAAGAAGTCCAGTATGGCTGAACTGAAGAGAGGAAGATGGAACCAGTGAAAGACGTTAAATACATCTGAGGAGAAACAGAACAAGCTTTGCTCTTCACACCCTCTAGAATCTGTCATTTAACAGTCAAATGACCTTCTCTTCCCCCAACTCTGCATGACAAATGGTTTTACCAGTTCAGAGCAAGCAGACAAACAAATGATCATACTCTGAGTGTCTTTCATTGTCCACAGTACATTTAGAAAAGTTGGCCACATAGCCTATCATCCAGGCCAATTCCATTGGTCCAAGGGGATGGGGGTGCTTGACCCCAGAGAAGTCAGTCTATAAGCTGGTCAGTGGCCTATGAAATGGCCTGTTGAAAAAGCTTTGTGAAACCGAGGAAGCCTATGCCACAAGGTGATGGGCAGACCAATAAGAATTTGAATTCTTATTTAAAAGGGGTATTTGAATATGAGGCACTGGGCAAAATTGGTCAGTAGCAGCAGGAGTGGGAGAAACAGAGACAGAGAGTTGCTGAGACAACATAAACGTGAAACCCTCGAGCAGGAAGCCCTAAAGCCTGTTGTGGAACGTCTTCTGGACCCCAAAGCACATTCCAGCTCCACGAGGCTTGGCTGTGTGGTTGAGGGTCCCATCTTCCTATCTCTCCATGGACCCCTACAGCAAACCTCACTCACCTCCTGGGTCCCCCTTACCACTGGAGAGCCGGACTCTACAAAGCGGGAGATGATAAGCAGCAGTTGGCTAAGTGTTCACTTTTACACCAATTGTTAGGTCACAGCCTTAGAATCAAAGTTTTTGTGGGGCTTCCCTGGTGGTACAGTGGTTGAGAGTCCGCCTGCCGATGCAAGGGGACATGGGTTCGTGCCCCGGTCCGGGAAGATCCCACATGCTGCGGAGCGGCTGGGCCCGTGAGCCATGGCCGCTGAGCCTGCGCGTCCGGAGCCTGTGCTCCGCAACGGGAGAGGCCCCAGCAGTGAGAGGCCCGCATACCGAAGAAAAAAAACAAAGCTTTTTCTGGCTTTCCCATTTCCTACTAGTTTTCTTTTTATTCATGATTTTAGTATTAAAAATAACTCAGCGGTTAAGTAACTATAATGTATTTTCTCAATATGAAGAAAAGAAAGCTGTGTTTGAAGGATTCTAGCCCTCACTTTCCTTAAGTGGGTATTCACTTCCCTATTTGTTGAGAGGCAGCATCTCCCAGGCCTGATGTTTGGGTCTTATCAGCACTTCTCCTTGCTGAGCTGGGAAGGTCATCAATGTTGACATTGATGTTTCCCGTGAATACCGGCCCTGCACCCTCTAATAACAGTCAGTAACAGCTGGAGGGAAAAATGATACTCATACTGTTGAGTACCCAATGTGTGCAGGCAACATATCAGTTGTCTCTAGAACAATCCTAAGAGGAAGTTACAATTGGCTTCATTTTACAGCTGCTAGGAGACAGACTCAGCACCCAAACCCAGGTCTGTCTCCCACTTCCCTGATCATTTTTGCTACACTGAGCTACCTTGTTCATTCATTAAATATATATCATACAGTGCCTACTGTGGGGCAGTATACAATTTTAAAGTTGAAATTGTTCTCAAGAGGTTTGTGGTCGAGGTGAGGAATCAGACAAGAGCATTGATGATAAACTGAGTGACAAGTGTGATCCTAGAGGCGTGCCCTGGTGTCCTGAGAGCTCAGAGGAGGGACAGCTAAATCAGACTTTAGGGGCTGCCTGGTGACAGTCAAGGACAATGTCTTAGAAAATGTAACCCTTGACCTGAGTTCGAAGGGTAAGCTGGAATTCAGCAGATAAAGGAGCAGGGAAGGACTTCCCTGATGGCACAGTGGTTAAGAATCCACCTGCCAATGCAGGGGACATGGGTTCAAGCCCTGGTCCGTGAAGATCCCACATGCCATGGAGCAACTAAACCCGTGTGCCACAACTACTGAGCCTGCGTGCCACAACTACTGAAGACTGTGTGCCTAGAGCCCGTGCTCCACAATAAGAAAAGCCACCGCAATGAGAAGCCCATGCACCACAACGAAGAGTAGCCCCTGCTCGCCACAACTAGAGAAAGCCCGTGTACAGCAACGAAGACCCAACACAGCCAAAATAAATTAATAAATTAATTTAAAAAAACTTTATTAAAAAAAAGGAGCATTATGACTAAAGTAACTTTGAATATTGTGAAGGGTTGCCAGATAAAAACACAGGTCGCCCAGTTAACTTGAATTTCAGATAAACAATAAATTATTTTTGAGCATAAGTATGTGCCATGCAAATTTAACTTGTGTCTATGTTTTTATTTGCTAACTCTGGCAGCCCTTACGTTAGGGAAGAGCAGAAAATAAGGCCAAGCTGGTAGGCAGAGGCCAGCCATGAAGGAGCTTGTGCTTTCAGCCAAGGACTTGAACTTTTTCCTGAAGCCCATCAAGTGCTATCCAGGAACCTGATATACAGGAGTGTTACGACCAGACTTGAATTTTAGAAAAGTGCAGACACTGGATTGGAATGGGCCAGGTAGGAGGCAGAAAACCAGTTAGATGGTGTGGAAGCTTGCTGGTTTTCCCCTTAAATACATTTCTTCTCCTTTCCTAGTAAGACCATGGCTTCCCAGCTAAAGACCACTTTCACAATCTCCTTTCATGCCATACCTGTCCAGTAGTTCTGAACGCAAGTGCCATGTGCTACTTCTGAGTTTTGCCATTAAAACAACTGGGGGGCTTCCCTGGTGGCGCAGTGGTTGAGAGTCCGCCTGCCAATGCAAGGAACACGGGTTCATGCCCCGGTCCGGGAGGATCCCACATGCCGTGGAGCAGCTGGGCCCGTGAGCCATGGCCGCTGAGCCTGCGCGTCCAGAGCCTGTGCTCCGCAACGGGAGAGGCCACAATGGTGAGAGGCCCGCGTAACGCAAAAAAAACAAAAAAACCAAAAAAACCCAACTGGGCATGTGCCTTCTTCTTTCCCCTCCCTCAAGCTAGAACTTGGATGTGTGGGAATTCAGCCTTCCTGAGTGGACAGCGACCACAACCTAGGGTCTGGGGAGGATGGAGCAAGGAGGTAAAAGGAACCAGGGTCCCGGCACGACTGTGTGAAGCCCAATGGCTATTCCACCCTGGACCAGCCACCCTCCTCGGCACTGTCATTTGAGAGAGAATACACTTCTCCTTCATCTGAATCTCTGCAGTTTTGTGTCTCTTTGTTTTGGCAATTTTGTTTGTATCCTGACTCTTATAGAAGGTAAGTTTGAAGAATCAAGTAAGAAAGAAAACATTTTCATTTAGATTTAATAACTTTGCAAAGATTCTAAAAGTCTGCTAACATTTTAGTTTTGTGTCACCATTTTTTTTTTTTCTGGCTGTGTCACACAGATTGTGGGATCTTAGTTTCCTGACCGGGGACTGAACCCCAGGCCATGGCAGTGAAAGTGCCGAGTCCTAACCACTGGACCACCAGGGAATTCCCTTGCTTCACTGTATTTTAATTATCTACATTTGTTATTATATTGTGAGATTCTATTAGCTTTAATACTTCATGAGTATAATTGAAACTGGTAATTTATAAATGGGAGGACAGATGGAATGCACTTCAAAACTTTTCACTTTGGAAGGGAGAGCAATGTATTTAATCAAACCATTTAAGAACATGGTATTAGCATTACCCAGTGATGACCACCTGTGTGGAAGAGTGGTCTACCTTTCCCTTTTGGAATTCCAGAGTGAAAAATGCCAGGATCAGAGCTTAACACGTTCATAGTAAGCATAAGAGATGATGAGTCAGTCGGTGGCAGCTTGCAGCTCACAGGCGTAGAAACAGTGGTTCTCTATCACTCCTAGAGCATGTTTAAACAAAAAATCAGAAAATAAATAAAAATTAAATAAAGACCCCTTGGGCCATGTTTTAGCTTCCAAATCACTCCAGTAGGGTAGGGTTTTTTATTTAAAGAGTATGAAGAATGTATATTTTAACCATGTATTAAGAATTGCTATATACCCTAAGCAATCTCTAGCTTCAGGGCAATCCCTATCAAAATCCCAATGGCATTTTTCACGGAAATAGAACAAACAATCCTAAAGTTTGTATGCAACTACAGAAGATTGCAAATAGTGAAAGCAATTTTGAGAAGAAAGATCAAAGCTAGAGGCATCACGTTCCTTGACTTCAAACTATATTACAAATGTATACTCATCAAAACAATAGGTAAAAACAGATGCATAGGTCAATGGAATAGACTAGAGAGCCCAGAAATAAATCCACACATATACGATACATTAATTTATGACAAATGAGCCACAAGTATACAGTGCGGGAAAATGGTATTGGGGAAACCGGACAACCACATGTAAAAGAATGGAACTGGGCCTCAGTCTCACACCATACATAATATATATATAACGAAATATCATTCAGCCATAAAAAGGAGTAAATCTTGCCATTTGCAACAACATGGATGTACTTTGACAGCATTATGCCAAGTGAAGTTAGACAGAGAAAGATAGATACCATATGATCTCATTTATATGTGGAATCTAAAACAAAAAAACCCCAAACAAACAAACAATAAACAAGTAAGCTCATAGACACAGAGAACAGATTCGTAGTTACCAGAGTTGGGGGTTGGTGAAATGGGTGAAGGGGGTCAAAAGTTACAAACTTCCAGTT
Organism: Delphinapterus leucas; assembly: GCF_059928025.1. Taxonomy (NCBI): domain Eukaryota; kingdom Metazoa; phylum Chordata; class Mammalia; order Artiodactyla; family Monodontidae; genus Delphinapterus; species Delphinapterus leucas. Next base: position 61,545,486 of record NC_143131.1, on the reverse strand, counting down.
ATGAAATAAATAACTCATGAGGATGTCATGTACAGCATGGTGACAATAGTTAACAATACTATATTGCAAATTGAAAGTTGCTAAGAGAGTAGATCTTAAAAGTTCTCATCAGAAGAAAAAATATTTTGTAACTATGTATGGTGACAGATGTTAACTAAACTTATTGTGGTGATCATTTTGCAATATATACAAATATTGAATCATTATATTGCACACCTAAAACTAATATAAAGTTATATGTCAATTATACCTCAATAAAAAATGCTACAAAAATTCTTAAGCATTTGTTTGTTTACATATAAAGAAAGGGAAATGGGAGGGAGCCTCAAGAGGGGGGGATATGGGGATATATGTATGCATATGGCTGATTCACTTTGCTGTACAACAGAAACTAACACAACATTGTCAAGCAATTATACTCCAATAAAGATGTATAAAAAAGGAAGGGAAAGATTATTTTCACATATCCATAATGCAGAAGTGAGAGTGTCACATTGGAAATGGTGAAAAGTGGTTTTATGCACCAATGTTTAATTAACTGCCTACTCACCAAAAATGGCTTTCAGTCTTCTTGACCACCTTTTAGTCACTTTAATTAGCATCATACTCAGCTGAAAATGACGGAAAACTTTATCATCATTAGGAAGTCAAGTAACTTCTATCCTCTTGCTATGCCATCCTCGATTTGGTTTCAACCTCATGATCTGAAATGACTGCTTGAGAGCCAGCCATCATGTCAACGTTCCAAGCAGCCTGACCATTTTGGAAATTATACACAACACTTCCACTTACATCCCATTGGCTAGAACTTAGACATACAGCTACTTCTGTCTACAAGGGAAGTTGAGAAATGTGGCATTAATTCTGTGCCTATGTATCTAGCTAAAAGCAGGACATCTATAGCTAAAAAAGAAGAAAACCAATATAGGGGCCACTAGGAGTGGCAGTTAGGGACCTCAGGGGCTAGATGATATAAATATTCAGGAGGAAATACTTTTTAAAATTATGCTATAATAATGATAATGATTCTCCTAAAAAGGTCAAGTGACTTTCATTTATTACTACAGGGCACAACATTGCTGCTGGTCTTAATGGAGAAAAATTTCCCAAAGAGAGGCAATGCTAGCAGGAGACAGGGAGAATGGACTTTCAGAAGAGAATCAGGGCCCCGTCTAGCCTGGTTAGTGTCAGTAGGCGGAGAGAAGAAACGCAGCTTCCTCTACAGCAGTTCCCAGCACCAGCTGCTCAGGTCACCTGATGCTTATCTCCTGGAATCAGGACAAATCATGAGTTTTGAAGACTTGAAACTTGAGCTCTGGGGAATTTAAAGGAGCCTGCAGTTTAAAATCAAATGAGCACATTGGGGTAATGAAACACATTTGCGTCCTCCAGAGACTAATCCCTACTCAGCTTGCTGGGCTCCCACCTCATGTGGTGGGTCAGAGCTGTGTATTTCATACAATAGAATTATTCCATTGAAAATAAAGATGAGTGGTCAAAAAATAAAATGAAGCCTTCAGTTGTTAGTGGAAAGTGGCTTTTATTTATTTTATTTTTTAATTTTTAAAAATCTTTTGAATTTTATTTTATTTTTTTATACAGCAGGTTCTTATTAGTTATCCATTTTATACATACTAGTGTATATGTGTCAATCCTAATCTCCCAATTCATCAGTCTCTCAGGTGATGATGATGGAAAGTGGCTTTTAAATGAAGCTTACATTTCCCCAGATTAAAATGTAATTTGAAAACGGATTCATTCATTTGCTCGTTCATTCACTAGGTCAAGCATTGTTTGGATGTCTCTGAGCACCTGGCAGGTCTACAGAGATGACCTTTAAAAGCTTGGGCAATTCTGATAGATTTGCATGTGTCCGTGGTTCCAGTGGACTCTATACGTTTCTTGGCTTTTCATTCAGTTGAGAAAGAGTGTTGAGTTAGGAAGCCGGAGTTCAAGTAAGTCCCCATGTACTCTTGGGCAAATCTCTTAAACATTTGGGGGCCTAGTTTGCTCAACCGTATGCATTATGATTAAGTTAGATAAGGGGCCTTAAGTCAAGTTCCTGCAGTGGCTAGGCATGTAACACAAGTAAGTGAAGTGGACCTTGGCTTAAGAAAAACAGAGGCAGAGGTCTGGTTTGCTTTCCTCTGAACTCAGGTTTAAGAAAAACAACAATGTAAGCCCAATGATCAACTGTCACCAACACTCAGCTTCAAAGCCAGAGAAGCTCCAGGGAGCAGTGGGGACTGGGGTCATCTGCAGAGGACAGGCCCCTCCCAGGTATTCCTGCGATTGCTTGTCTTCAGTGAGGGATGTGAGCTAAGTGCTACCAGGGCTTCTGAGTTCTCAAGAGACTTGAGAAATATGGATTGCTTTTCCTCTGTGAAATTTTCTTATTTTCTGATTTGGGGGCAAGTCATTCCAACTTCAAAAAAAATCTGATGCAAGTCAATCTTGTACAGGCCAAACTCAACAAGCTTGGTTTGCAGGGCTGCCCACTTACAGTTTCTGGGTTACACTGTAGTCCCTCCAGCAGTAATTCTAAAGTTGAGATTTCTGACCCACCAAGAGCTTCAGCATGTCAAAATCCCCAGAAATTACATACTGTTTTGTGACTGTACATTTTTGCGGGGAGAGGACTTATAGGTTTCGGTAAAGTTAAGAACGCGTGACCAGCAAACTTTTAAGATCCACCAATCAGCTTAGCACAGGTTTCCAGCACTTATTTTCGGAACGCCAAGCAGTTCATGATAATGTTATCAGACACTTGGTTCACTCATTCATCCAAGAGTTATCGAACATTTGCTATGTACGAGGCGCCTTCTAGGCACTGGGAATATAGAAGCAAATAAAAGAGACCAAGTCTTTGTTCTCATGAAATGTATGTTCTAGTGGAGGGACACGGATGATATCTATAAAAGCAAAAAAGGTACTTGTTATGCCAGATAGTAATGAGGGCCATGCAGATTAAGAGGAGAGAGAGTGACAGGGTGGGGCGGAGGCCTATTTTAGGGGGAGTGAACTGGAAAGTCCTCTCTTAAGATTTTACCTGAGCAGAGACCTGGCTGAAATAAGGAAGCAAACTGTGCACTTTTCAGGAAAGAGCATTTCTCAGAAGGATGAGGTGAGGACAAAGCCCCGAGGCAGGTGCAAACAGCAGTCTGTTGCTGGAGCAGCAGGGTTAACTATACCTACTAGTGTGGTTAAAAAAAAGGCTTTGAGAACTCTTTTTTAATAAAGCAGTTCCTTCAAACCATTTGCAACGATTTTATCTGTTTATATTGATAAAGCCCAGTTTTAAAAGCAGATCTAAGAAAAGAGGCACACACCCACTAACTGGTTGGTGCCATAAATTGGCTCAGTCTTTCCTGAGAGCTGTCTAGTAAATTTAACAAGTGCTATAAAACTGTTCACGCCTGTGACTTGGTCACTTCACTTTGTGGAATATTTCTGCAAGGCGAAAGGGGAAAAAAATGGTCCAAATCTACCAAAATGCCGTTAGCAGGGCCCTGTATAATACAGTGAAAAATTTCAAACAATCTTAATCCTCAAAAACGGGATGAAAATAAGCAAAAATAAAATAATGAATTTCACCATGCTTGGATTCTATAAAGCTATTAAATGACATGTGGGAACACTATTGAGTGGAAATGTAAAGTGGAAAAAACAAGCTACAGACCTGGGTATTTATGTTCATCAAAATTATGGAAAAGGTATTGCTACACATTAACAAAGACCAAAAGAGAATTTGGAGGGATACAAAAAATCTATCTTTCAGTCAGCTCTCTTTTTGGGTGGAATTGCTAAGGCTCATAATGGATCTTTAATTTTTTTCTGTTGTTGGATTACACGTCAGATTTTTTTAAGCTGAGGTTTACCACCTGTGAAGTACCACCCCTTTCTCATGACGCTGAAAGGGACAGGGCTGTCCCGCCGGAACCGAACTCATCGTGTCACGCTGAGAAATATGCAAGTGGGGTCCACAGGGGCACAGTCTGGTTGCCACAGTAACTGGAGCTATGAGACAACAGTGAGCTTCTTACTGTGGATTTAGCATCTGCTCTACAGAGATTCACCTAATGGGACAGAAAACCAACAGCAGCTCCCATGGAGGCAGCTAGAACCGTAAGCTGCTGTTTCCACTGTGGCAGGGTATAGAAGAGCAGAAAGTTCTCTTTGCTGTGACAGTTCCCACACCCTTCCTGAGGCAGCCCAGCATCTAACTTTGTAGTTGTCTCTTCATGGGGAGAGGGGGTGCCTGGCTGATAGAGTTCCAAAGAAAAGTGCTATCTGGGCCACACTGAGCTTTGAGACCTGTTCCCATCATTCAGGTCAATGGTCATCTCTTCAGAGAGGGCTTCCCTGACCACCTGATCTAAAGTAGCTCCTGCCCAGGGATGGAGGACACACACCCCTCTGTTGGGTTCTGTGTGTTAGTCCAAGAGTCTTGTTAATTTACTTGTACATTTCTGTATTGCCTGTCTTTCCCCATTACAATGTAGGCTCCTTGAAGACGGGGAGGACTATCTCTGTCTTATTTCCTATTGGTGCTTACAATGATTTCCAGTGCACAGTAGTTCCTCGGTATTTATTTTTTTAGTGAATTAAACAGACTTGAAACAATCAGCAATTCGGCATCACTGGACCTCACCTGGCTGTCATTTCTCAAGCCACACTGGATGAAGGGGTTTACACTGGAAAATGAAAAGAAACTTGGCTGCTGTTTTCATTAGCATCTCAGCAGGAGTGGCACGTTATCTGGGGCCCCAAGAAGTGTTGCTCTGGGGAAGGAGGGGGAACTGTTTCCCTTCCCCTCCTTGAAAAGCTCCCCGTATTTTCATATCCCCGCTCTTCCTTCTCTTCCTTCTTCCTTTCCTGCCCTTTGCTTCTTCCAGAGAATGAAGGCTAGCAGTCAGGTACGCAGTGGTGGACAGGAGGGAAATCTCTCTCTGTATCTTTCCTCCAGCAGCTGCAGGGCCCTTAGAGAGGAGAAGGGCATCCATGGAGGCTGGGATTGGGGAAGTGGTCACTCACGACATGCAGATTTGTGGTTGCTTAATTCTTGTATCATTTTAAACAAAGAGCTCACAAAAGAGCTCACAGGGATGATGTCTCCTTCATTCCACAAAATGGGAACTTAGTGTCGGAATGTCAGTGTGAAGTAAAGGCTATCGAGGGGCTACCATCAACATGAAGGTGATTTCTGTCAGGCGGGCGTGGAAATGCTGTCTTATTCTCACACGTGAAAGCAAGTCTTCAACAGGGTACCTGGGGTTATTGCTCTGGAATGTCTGATACATTGCTTCATAGTGTGTAAAGAAGAAAAAAATGCAGCGGTTGAAATGAAGGCTAAAAATCCATCTCTTTCTATGTGTTCTTGTCAAGAGCCAAGACTTTCAAAGATCTTTTTTCTACTCAGTCATTTTCTGACAATTTAAACTGAACTGCTGAAAATATGCATACCCTTGGTAATCATTGCTCATGTTTACTGAAAGCTTAGTATATGTCTGGCATTGTGTTAAGCGCTTTACATGAACTCCCAATCCGAAGAGGTAGTTACTATCCTTTTTTATTGATGAAACAGCTGAGGCACAGAGAAGTTAAGCAACTTGTCTGAGGTCATCCAGCTAGAAGTGACAGAGCCAGGAAATAGATCCAGAAAATGACTCCAGCATCTATGCTTTTATTTATTTATTTAAAAATTTTATTTATTTATTTATTTTATTGAAGTGTAGTTGATTTGCAACATTGTGTTAGTTTCAGGTGCACAGTGATTCAGCTATATATATATATAAAATTCCTTTTCAGATTCTTTTCTCTCCCCTTATAGGTTATTAAAAAATATTGAGTATAGTTTCCTGTGTTATACAGTAGGTCATTGTTGGTTAACTATTTTACTGTATATGTTAATCCCAACCTTTTAATTTATCTCTCCCCCCACCCCCCTTTCCCCTTTGGTAACCATAAGTTTGTTTTCTATGTCTGTGAGTCTCTTTCTGTTTTGCAAGTAAGTTCATTTGTATCATTTTTTAAGATTCCACATATAAGCAATATCATATGATATTTGTCTCTCTCTGTCTGGTTTACTTCACTTAGTATGATAATCTCTAGGTCCATCCATGTCAGCATCTATACTTTTAACCTTTAGAGAGAGGGCTTTAGAGGGAGAATCCAATTTTCAATTATGTTGGCTTTTTATAAGACTTGAGTTATATAAGATTTCAATAAAAGTTTGCTACCAAGAAAAAAATTAATGAAAATAATGTACATAAAGCACCAACTACCATAGATGGAGCTCAACCAATGGTAGCCATTGTATTATAAGGAAGTCTTAGAAAGGAGAATGTTCCTCTCCCATAGAGATTAATTTTCTTTGTAACCAGTTAAAAGTAAGTTGCCTTTTCTGAATTGTCTTTAGTGACCTTGGCATTTAAAGTCATACTTGTTTAGGAAACTGGGGTGAAATCCAATTTAGATCATAAAAATGCTGGCAAATAGGGAGAAGTCAGAAAATAGGGAGTTCAGGAGGATGTGTGAATGCCAGGAAGAAGGTTGGGAGCGGGAATAATCGTTGTGATAATCAGTGATTGCATATAGGGAGATTTCCTGGAGAACTTCCCTAGCCTGTCCCTAATTTGGCATTGGTTGCTATAAACATTATTATACATGTCTTTTGGTGCACATATGTAAACATTTCTAC